>NW_028167897.1:0-62495 GCF_964194135.1 Talpa europaea
GAAAAGTGCATCTTGATTTCATGAGATGTATCTGTAAATTCCTACAAAAGCTCAATATGTTCCAGATTCAACTTCAGCAGCAGCTGGAAAGAAAAACAAAGAATTGCATTCTTTATCGAAAATACTTTGTCAGGGCTTCCCTGGTTGGCATAAGGAGTTAAGATGCAACCTATGAAGCTATCCGCAGCCACTGCAGCACGAGTTTGAACCCCAGCCAGGGAGCTACCCACATGTTGCGGCACACCTCTCCTGACTCACCATCTGCTCCCCTCAGCAGGGTATATAAGATAGTGACAATGGAAATTAATTTTTAGTAATTAATTTATGCTTAATTCATAAAGAGGAGTTACTGTAAATGATAAACATCTGTTTGGATGTCAGTCATAAACTTAGCACATGGTAGAAAAATGAGGCAGGTAATGTACAGAGAAACGTTAAAATTCTTATGAACCACAGTCAAACTGAAATCAATCATAAAGTAAGCCAAAGTATCTCAAAGTATACTTCTGGTTATCAAGCAATAATATTTAATTTCTAACATCTGATTAAACACAGATTTTCAAGAAATTTTAAATGTGTTGATTTAGTTACATCTAATTCAATTACATCAGTGATTCTGAAAATGCGAGAGCCAGGGACTTATAATTTTAAATTTTGTGTCTACTTTATTAGCACAAGTAACTGACATTTACTTAGCGTGTATAAATAAGTTAGTGAATGACTAAGAATTTTGTCAAAGTATAAATGAATATCGCATCAGAAATTTGAAACCCGAGGTGATATAAAATTTGTCAAAAAGTAATGTAGGGCCTCCCCAGTGGCGCAGTGGTTGAGCACTGGGCTGTGAAGCTGCCCACAGCCTCTGCAGCACTGATTAAATCACCCACCACTGGCGAGGGTCCCACATGGCATGACAGACCTCTCCTGCCGCACCTGCTGCTTCCCTCAGCAGTGAATTTCGTCAGTCTGCCTGTTTTGTTCCCTGCTCTGGCTCTGGTGAATTCTCTCACCTTCCCACACTTCTGACTGTACCCAGTGCTTGTATAAATAAATAAATAAATAAATAAATCTTAAAAAAAAGAAAGGTAATATAACGAACCTTGTCATAGTTAAGTGTCTATGCTTTCATTTTAAGGTCGTGGGTTGAAGGTAGGAAAAGTTGTTGAATTTTGTCTAGTAAGAAAACTATCAAGCATGAAACAATTATTAGGACTATTGAGTGGACTTGTTGCAGAAGATAGCGGTAGGCATGGCCTCAGAGGAGGAGCGTTGAATACATGTTCGGGATGTGTTTCCTCCACAAGACGTTCAGTATTGACTTCTGTTAGCTTCTCAATGGTCCTGTGAAGACTGCCAAACCCAAATCCTTAATATTTCACTTTGGCCTGAATAATTTGCACTTTAAAAACAAATGTTGCCATAACATGAATTTCCCATAAAACAATGTTTTAACATTCAAAATGTGTGGGTGCATACTTACTGTTTATAATTAGGGGTTTAAAATTGTGGTAAAGAAGCCCATGTTTCTGGGAGGGTTCCTAATAAGTAATTCAAAGCAGGGAGGGCGGGCAGTGATGGAGGCGGCTTCAGGGATAATGTCAAGCATTTCCTTTCACTATCCTTACACATTTCACTCAGTACCTCTGAGAGTTAAACCATTGGCACTGAAGATTTACTTGGAGCAACAACTTCTAGGGGAGAACAGGAGAGGTGCCTGGTGAGAGACTAAAGAGAACTTAATAGCTCCAGGGAAAAGAAAGCCCCTAACACTGTTACAAAGGCACTGGTGTTAAGATCTACCCATGTGGGCTTCCACACACCTTCTCAAGCAGAAGCAGAACCCAATATTTATTTGTAGTCAGTCTGTGAATGATACTACCCTTCACCTCCTGCAGCTTTCCTCATTTCACTTGTATGCCTTTCTGGAGAGCAGAAAATCTAAAACTGTGAAGGACAGTTTGTCTCAGGGTGCCCTCCAGCAATAGTGTCAGAGACCACGTCAAGAAAATTAATTCACCAGTAGCCAAACTGTGCTAAGTGTAGTGATACTTGAAGACCACTTGAATTGAAATTGTAATCTTCAAAAAAATAAACTCATTAATATTTCTACTGGGGGAATTATGACAAGCAATTTTATAACAATAACACTAAGTTACAAAGTTTCAAATAATCCTTATCTTAAAGTCTATTAGATCAGGTTAACTAGATGAAATTATTTAGGGCTAAAAATTAAGTCATGTAAAATCAACAAAAGAGAGGAGATTCAGTTCCCCCGCAGTAGCGCAGTGGTTGAGTGCTGGGTTGCGAAGCTGCCCTCAGCCTCTGCAGCGCCGCTTTGATCCCCAGCTGCCAGGCTAGGGTCCCACATGGTGCGAAGACCTCTCCTGCTGCCCGCTCCTCCCCTCAGCAGTGTATTTCGTCTGTCTGCCTAATCTGCTCTCCCCTCTGGCTCTGGTGAATTCTCTTACCGTCCTGCACTTCTGACTGTACCCAGTGATTGTATAAATAAATAATTTAACAAAAAACAAAAAAGAGAGGAGATTCAAACTGTCTTGGAATAACATTTCAAAGATATATTCACTGGGCCTCCCTGGTGGCGCAAGGGCTTGGGCATCGCACTGTGAAGCAACCCACAGCCTCTGAGGCATGGGTTTGATCCCCAGCTGGCCAGGGAGAAACCCACATGGCACATTAGACCTCTCCTGACTAGCCCCCAGCTCCCCTTAGCAGTGTATTTCAGTCGTTCTGCCTGTTCTGTTCCCCACTCTGTCTCTGGTGGATCTTCTCACCCCCCACATCGCTGGCCTGTGCCCCAGCTCTTGTATGCATAAATAAAAAATGAATCTTAAAAAAAATATTCACTTATTAACATTATTTTGAACCTGGATCTATAACAATTATGCTTTAGAGGTAAATAAATGAACTAAGTTTATTTTCTATGATTCCTGTTTTTTCAGCTTACATGTTTACGCTATTTTGCAATGATTGTCTCATTTTTGATTCTTCTAGGTAGAGCTGCATGTATTTTCCCAATTTTATTCTCTGTGACTCTAATTCAGTTTGCAGTCTGCAATTTTCAGTTTCCAAATTTTTATATCTGACTTCCATTTGACTTATTGAAGTAGTCTGAGTACCTCTGAACAGTTTCAAATTGTCTTGAGGTGTTATTTGTGCCTAAAGAAAATTAAAATACATTTTAATGCTTATAATCTGGATAATTATACAGGTATCTTTCTGAGTCAGTGAATCAGAGAGCAATTTCAACCATGAAGGGCCTCCCTGGTGGCCTAGGGGTTAAGTCTCAGTGCTATCACTGTGACCTGAGTTCGATCCCCGGCCAGGAAGATAACCCACACATGCCCCAACAGACCTCACCTGTCTCACCTGCTGTTCCCCTTAGCAATGTATTTCAGTAAATCCACCTGTTCTGCTCCCAACTCTGTCAAATGTCCTCTTAAACCATCACCCCCCTACCCACCCCATCCAATTGCACCTCTGGCCTACACTCCAGTTCTTCGAAGCAAACATTAATTTAAAATTTGAAAATTAAAAAAAAAAAATTCAAATGTGAGAAAGTTAGTTTAAAACTATCAATATCAACTAAGTTCATTGTGAATTATAAAAATAAAATTGAATCATTCCAATATCTGTACTCATGTAATCTGATAGTCCAAATAACAAAATCCCTTTTAAAAGTTGGTAATTGAAAAATATAAATTAAGAATAGCCTAAGAGCATGGTACTACTTTTAAATCATCATATTTTCTCATAGCTACCTAAATAAGATATTTCTGTTCCTGATTTTATATCAATCAATATCACATTATTATGTTAATAATATACAATGCTAACATATGTACTTTGAAAAATATCATCCATTGACCTTCTTTATCATACAACTTCCTGTTTACTGAATTCAGTTGAAGAAAGAGAAGTTGTTATGCTCTTGCCTAAACTGCTATGTAGCTTAGACAACAGATTCAACCCCTTAACCATTCTTCCCTGACCAATTTGCAAAACCTGACAAACCCCTGAAAGTTTCAAAGGGAAGTAGAGATGGAGGCAAGACTAGTGGTGGCAAATTTCACACTGGGGAACATTTTCCCTCTCTGTATAGATCCTTACATTAACTTCAATTCTCGGCTCAACTCCTTCTGTCTCAGAATAAAAGTGAAATCATTCCAATGGCCTTCAAGACCCTAAGGACTCTGCCTCCACCTACCTTCCTGACCTCAACCCTTACAAATTTTCCCTCCTCAATCCCTGCCCGCTACACATGCATCCTGCCACCCCTCATTTGTCTGAAAATGAGGGTCTAAGGCCAAAGTAACACATCACAGAGATATCCAATTCTGTTAGTGTTGGATAATCTAGGTCCAAATGATAATAATTGAGCCTTGAAATGAGAATTGTGAGAAAATTATTTATAAAAGTGTTCAAAGTAAAGTATAAATCACAGTAAGAAGATTAAATCAGAATTTTGCTGAAACCAACATTTGTCTCAAATTATAATTTCATGAAAAATAGATGCCTTTAAAGTACTGAGCAGGTCTTTAGAACACATAATTGGAGACCAAAATATTTTCAAATTTAATTCAAACTGACATGAGTAAAAATAAAGCTATATCAACTGTTATCTAAAATAACTAAAAAAAAAAAAAATTAGTAAAGTCTCCTGAAAGAAAAGTTCTATGAGATGCAGCCTCTACGTTTTAGTTCATCTGGAAAATCTTGAGTTGACTGTCAAGGTAATACACTTACTTGACTATTAATTCCAAAATATTCATTTTAGGTATTGAGCACCTTTACCTAGCTGCCTCATCATAGTACAAAATTGGGGTTTAAAGATTCATATTTTTATTTTAGCAGTATGACTAAGTTATTAATATCAGTCTGTACCTATTGACAACTTATTATTTGCCCTTTTAAAATTTCATAGGTGACTCTACATCTTTACATAGTGTAATGCAATTCTCAGGCCTAATTTTTATTTACTGGACACAATAGATGGTTCTAAGCTGACAAAAGCAAATATGATTAGAATCTATATATTTCTCACATTCACTAGATTCAATCTTTAGCCCTAACCAATTATTACTTTGAGTTTTCCTTCAGGAAGCTTGAAAAATATATTTCTGAATAGAATACTTACTTCTCTTGCTGCTTTCTTCTTTTCATAATTATATATTCTTTTTTTAAAACAATTACATTCATCAATTAACTCATCGTTTGTTTCGTTTTGTTTCTCATTTTCAGTTCGATGCCTTCTTATAGTGTCCTGAAACTGGCCTCGCATATTCATTACTGTCTCCTCTTTATTGTCAGCTTTGTTGCGAGCCTCATTCAGGTGCTGTTGAAGCAAAATGTTTTCCCTCTGTAGTTGAGATAATGTCTCCTCTAATTGTAGCCGCTCCTCTCTTGTCTCTTGGAAATGATGTTCTAGGTCTCTCTCGGACTTGTGACTTTGACCACGATCTTGTACAGCAGCATCCAGTCTACGACGGCAGGATTCAACTTCTGCTTTCAGTGTTTCTGATTTTTGTTTTTCATGTTCCAGTTGAGTGCTCAGCGAGTTATTTTCACTCTTTAGAACAAGAAGTTGTTCACAATGTTGGGATATTGTTTTTGCAAGTCTTTCCTCACTCCGTCGTATTGTTTTTCGCAGAAAATCATTCATTTCTTTTATAATTTCAATGGTCTTTTCTTTTTCCTGGTTTTGATTTTTCATTGTATTTATTTCCAGTTTCAGCATACTGATTTCATCCTGCAAAGTGTGGCTTTTATGTACTCGATCTTTCTCTCTTTCATTACTCTCAGAAGCCTAAGTAAAATATAGATTTTGTTAGCAGTCAATGAAATTACAATTTCTCTGAAATTAAAAAGCAAATGATATGCTTATAAATGTAAAGATAGCAACTGAGCCTATCCAACAAAAAATCAGTTGGACATCAGAATTTACATAATCATAACTGCCCCAAAGTTCAGGAATTACCTGAAGACTGAGTCCACGACGATAAAAAGGAAACATGAGAAAATTAAGAATCTCAGAATGGGAAAGAGACTAGCTATGAATTACATCAAATGCAGAAGGCATAAAAGATTAGTGTATATCTTTGGACTGATTAATTTTCCTGAAAGTTTTCTTTTCCCTAGGCTTCCATTTATATTGTACTTTTCTAGCATTTTTAAGGTCAGTTATAAGAATTCAATCTATTGTTAACTGGTAAACCCAGGCATGGTAGTATGCCTGAAGTTCTAAGCTACACATATGAATGAACTCATTTAGATGTCAACTCAGGAAGGGAGAAGTTAAAAATACAGGCAAACTACAAGATTTCCCCAGGTCTTCTGACTCTACTAGCGCTAGTGTACCAAACTGCATCTGCTTCCTTGGAGTAAATATATTGATACAAAAGAAGTCTTCTTTTTCAAAGCACTAAAGGTAAATAAGGTGAAATTTATATGCTCTCTTTAAAAATCATGAAATTATTCCCTGGTGCAATGAGTTTTATTTCTTCTTCAAAATGTTTAAAATAGTAATAAATGTGAAATAGAAAACCACTGCAGAATTTGTGGAAATAACATAATTATTGATAAATTGTCACTGAGTATTTATTATGGCATATCATTTCTAAAACTCCTTATATGGACATAGTTGCTATTAAAGAGAAAAAAAAAAGTTACTTTTCTCAAAACTAGAAAAGATACATCCAAAGTATTGTCTCTGACAATACTTCTGATGAACATAGATGCAAAAATTCCCAATAAAAATCTTAGCAAACTGTATAAGGAGGATTGAACACAGGAGCCCCATGGCACCTAAATGCCATAAGGCATGCTGGTTTGGGAGCTCTCTGCCTCAGCATGCTGCCACATGGGGGCAGCCCTTTTCCCACTCTACACCTCATCCATGCTCCCTCAGCCCCCAGCCTGGCAGGCCCCAACTGCAGTGGCAATGGTGGTTTCCTTGCTCTACCCCTCACCAGCTGGTCCTGGGGCTCTGGCAGCGAGGCTTGCCCAGGCCCAGAGTGAGCTGGGGTGAAAGAGGCCTACAGACTGTGCACATGGCCATCACGGCAGGCCCTGAGCAGTGGCCAGCTCTCCAACAGCTCAGACTCATCAAACAGTTCTTCTGCAGAGCCACATGCACGACCTCACCAGCCCCACTGAAGCATGCTAACTCATCAAACCTCCAGCCCCACTAAAGCTGGTTCTGCAGAGCCCACCACCAATGAGCTTGCTTGTCAGGTCTGGACAAGCAGCCACAGTTGCACTTTTTGAATATGACACTGGGATTGAGGTGGACCAATCATGTTTAAGCTCTCAATGGACCAGTCTTACAAATTCCATTCCAGGATTTTTTGAGCCCATTTTAGATTCTAAATGGGCCAATCAGGTGGGGTTTGAAAGGTGGGGACCCTGATGAGGATAAAAGCCTGCACAACAACTGACTTGATTCACTGAGCAGATCCATTCATCAGACCCTTCACAGACAGATTTATTGGGACTTCAAGACTTCCACAGACCTTCACAGAGAACTCCACAGGTCTCTGTAGAATGTTGCAGGGACCACTGATACCTCCATAGTCTTCACCACTTTCAAGACATCTGCAGACTGTGAGACCACCACAGATTTTAGCTTCAATCTGCAGTCTTGTAACTGGATCCTTGAAGCCCTCAGAGGCTTCAGGGCAAGGTGATTGTGTTGGGGTAACTTGTGGGGGCTTCAGCCCACTGCCCGTGGATGGTACCCTCCCAGACCCCAGTTAGGCTAGCTCTGGCCATGCCTCTCTGGAACCAACAAGCCCACGAGCCTGACCTGACCTGAGTGCAGATCAGACTGGACTTTTCCCCCTTCAGTTTCAGGCTCTAGGAGTCAAAATTGAACCAATCAGGTGTGAGCAAAAGGGACCAATCAGGAGGGAGTTAAGAAGACCAATCAAGTTCCAGTCTACTTCATTAATTATTCAGATTGAAAAATGAAAAAATGAGCTGATTAGTGATAAATGGTCCAATCAGGTGCTTAGGATTGAAAATGGCCTAATCAGGCTTATACGGTGGAGGCCCTTGAAGGGGATACAAGGCAGAACAAGAGCCAGCTTGAGGCAGAGGCAGCAGCGGTCTCTGAGGAGGTCTATGGATGTGTGGAGGTCTAAAGTCTACAAGGTTTACATTCTACAGAGGTCTGGTGAGTCTCATGGAGATGGACTGCTTGATGCATCTCTCTCTTCAGAGTTTGGGAGCAGAATCTTTCTTCTTCAAAAATGGTTTGATGAAAGCTTTCTCTTCAACAGCAGTATGAATCGTTCTTTCTTCTGAAACTTGCAGCAGAATGCTTCTTCAGAGGTGGTTCAATGATTCCTTCACTCTTCAGAGGATGGCTGTACACTGACTCCAGCTGGCTCTTGCTCTGCCTGGTATCTCCTTCGAGGCACCCCCCTCAACAAGCCTGATTGGACCATTGTCAATCGTAAGCATCTGACTAGAATGTTTGCAACCTGAACAACAGACATCAAATTAATAGGATATTGTAACTAGTTTTGATTAAAGTGTTAGAAATATTAAAAGTTTGCCAGGGAGGAACTTGCCTTCATTAAATCACTTCTTAGAGCTCTCAGTTCCACAGCTACTGATGACAGTGTGGACTCCAGCTGCTGCTTCACTTGAACGCCACTCCTGTAGTGCTCTTCTTCGCTTCGCAGCCGATCCCTAAGTGTTCCAATATAAAGTCAGTATATTAAAGGTATGTATGACTTTAGAAAGTATTTCAGAGAGAAAAAATTTTGAAATGATACAGTACCGTTAGGGTTAAGGTAACCTTTTTGCTCCACATAGTTATTGGTACTCTCTTTGAATAGTTTAGTTACAAATTTAAAAGGAAAGTTTTTGTTTTTTAAACAAGCTTACAAACACACTAGAACAAAATTTCAACTTCACAAAATATTACAGCTACTACTACAAATGATTTACAGTGTAAGACAGCATCTTCAGATTTCTTGCACACAATATCCATTTGTAGATCACTATAATCCAAGACTAGATGAGTGAGTCTGTTAAGTGTTGCTCTACTCTTTTTGTGTTTCTTCTTTTGCAACACTTTCCACTGAGCTTGTTGATCCCTAGGTATTTTAGAAATCATTTTCATACTCCTTTTGGAACAAGACAACCCATATTCACTAAGTATAATAAAAAGTAATATGTGCTTTTAGCACAGACCTTGAAATAATTTGATATAGTAGGAGAGAATTGTTGAATATATTATTCAGTAATCACTTTCCACTTTTCTTTTTATTCCATGCATAGGTTAAGAATAAAACTGCATAATTTTTTTGTTTGTGGTAATTTTATTTTTATTTATTAATCTTTTTTACTTTTTAACATTATTGTTTATCTTTAGAGAATATTTGATTTCCCTGATCATATGTAGTCTCCATAAATCTCCCACCACCACATCACCCATGAACCATACATTTTTAAAGACATCTTCTGTCTTCAGAAAAGTTGCCATTTCATGTGCGTTGTTGGAAATGGAAATTCATATGAACTCTCATGAAAACAATTTAGAAATATAGATCAGAGACATTTTAGCATTGCTGCACTTCAGCCAAATACTATACTAAAGATTTTTTTTTTCTTCAGTATACAGATTGATACAAAAGGAAATTCTTGCAGCAATAGTTACAATACAGTATTCCATATGGTATACTTCTATAGGGTCATTGAAAGTATGATTTGGAAGACTATACAGTAAATTATTAGCAAAAGTATTCACTATAAAAAACTTGCTATACTACTTCCAAGAATTTTATATTCCACAGCACTAAATAAAGAAGGTTTCTACTCTGTAAAATCCTAGAAGGCAAGTTAGCAATTACAAAACTTCTCTTATGTATTTGTATTTTTTAACGAAATAGTTGAAATATCTCTTTAAAACCACAAAGCTCAATACCTCAAATTGCACCAGCAGTATTCTTGTTTCAAATTTTGCTGCTTTAGCTGTGAGTTTATGTCTTTTGTTTCTAATATCTCCTTTTTTAGTGCACAATTCTCAGCTTTTATTTTTCTATATTTTTCCTTAAGTAGTTCACAGTGATTATTTTTAATTTCACATAATCTTTTATGTGGACAAATTAAGTCTTGGGATTTTGATACGTTTGATACATTAGTAAAAACTGAATCAGGGAGAAAACACAAGAGAAAAACAAATATATAAGTACTTTTTGCATATAAAGGGTGGTACATTTTCTCAATCACTCATCCATACCTTAAACAGATACATACTGGGTATCTAAAAAGTAGAAAAATATACTAAACTCTGTAGATAGAACAGATGGGAACACTGGCTCTTATTTAGCTTAAGGGACAGGTAAAGTTTAGCGTAAAGTCTAAATTCATACAGATACTACAAGAAAACAAAATTCTATGCTCACATGACAATACCTGATCTAGATTAGGCCCAGGGAAGAGGTCCCTGAGGAACAGACTGTTGCCCTGAGGAATGAAGGAGGAGCAGGAAGCAAAGGAGAAAGAAAGCCACTCTAGGTAGGGGACATCATGTGCTGAAGTTTTATTGCAATCTGCTTCTAGCCAAGAGGAAGTAACAGGTACCAATTTACCTTCCTACCTGAAACAAGCAAAAACAAAATAGAAAAAAAATACAATAAAAAATAATGATTTTCAAGACAAAGAACATCAAGTAATAAAAGACAATGCCCCAACAGCTCACTAGCTTAAGGTAATTTCCAGATCATGACACAGGGAGAAGGTACTAAGGTGAAGTCTACCAGATACTCTTAGGTGAGGTGATGAAATTGGGAGTCTGGTGAAACCAAGAATATGACAGAGATCACATCTCAGATCACTGAAGAGAAAAGAGCAGAATCAAGAAAGAGCCCTGAAGATCTACAGAGGGGCCTTCTAGAGTATTCAAGAGAGTAACTGGCGGTAAATTCATATTAAGAAGCCACCTGAGACTGTGGAGAAGAAAAAACTGAAAAGAATAAACTCCACCGGATTAGTGGTGCTTCCTTTAACTAGTTTGGAAAAATTCATAATTAACAGGATAATGAATAGAGCAGTGAGAAAGGTCTTGCCTTGGTATTGGGAAATAATTAGCCTTCGGGCATTCACCCAACAGATAAAAAGAGCAAGACCATGAAGGATCAAACTGTTTATAAGTCACTTAACTAAAAAATAATAGAATAATAACAAAAAAAATAGAAGAGTAGAGTCATGGAAGCTATTTTTTTCCTCAAATAAATAGCACTTGTAGAAATGAAAAATATAATCTCAGAGATGACAAATATACTGGTTGGGAATAAACATATTATACATCACACACATACACACACAAAAGACTAGTAAGGATGACCTTGGTGAACTGTGAGAACATTTTAAATGGCCATGATACAATTCTCCAAAGAGTTAGGGGAAAGGAAAAAAGTATTTTGAAAAAAAATGACCACAAACTTCTAAACTTAATGAAAACTATAGTTCCACAGGCCCAGGTAGTATCTGTGTAGGACATGAGAAAAGTAAACTGCTGTAATTTTGTCATACTTTATATGATATTGTATAGTATTACTTGAATGTGGTAAGTTAGTCATATGCTATAAATGCTACAACCACCACTAAAAGAGTGAAACAAAGGAGTTATAGCTAATTATCTAATATAAAGAAATAAAGTAAGTCATACAAATCACTTGACATTCTAGAAGGAAACAAAAGAAGGGGAACAAAGAGCAGGTGAGGCAAACAGAAATCAATCAGCATGATAACAGATTAAACCTCACTGTATATATTGACAATTACTTTAAAAGAAAATGATATGAAAACTTCAATGTAAAGGCATATGATCAAACTGAATCAAAAAGCAAGTCCAACTAAATGTCACCTACATGAAATGCACATTGAAAATAAAGGCACACATTAGTTAAAAACATGGAAAAAATACATACACTAATCCCTGACAAAAAAAGGAAGCTGAGCTGATGTCGTTATGCTAATAGCAGACAAAGCAGTTTTCAGAGCACAGACTATAATCAGCAATCAACCAGATAATTTCATAACAGAAGGGTTAATCTATAGGAAGGATAATAATCCTCTACGTTTATGAACTTAACACTAGCTACAGAATGCATGAAGCAAGCATCCTTTTATGATAGTAACTCTAACCAAAATGGGGATGGAGGAATCTACCTCAGTATAATAAAGGCTATATATCACAAGCTAACAACCAACATTATATTCAATGGTGAAAAACTGATAACTTTTCCATTATAACTTTTCCATTATGGGAACAAAGCAAGATGCCTACTGTCGCCCCTTCTTTTTAACTTAGTACTAGAGGTTTTGGTCAGAAATATCAAACAAAATCAAGAAACAAAGGGGGTTCAAGTTGGAAAGAAGTGAAACTATCACTACTTACAGATGATATATTATATTTAGAAAATCCCAAAGACTCTATCAAAAAGTTCTTAGAAACAATAAATGCATATAGCAAAGTAGCAAGTTCAAAATCAACATACAAAAATGGATAGTAATTTAATATGCAGATATTATCAAAACAGCCATCCTATCAAAAGCAATTTACAGATTCAATGCTATTCCAAAAAAAATTTCAATGACATTCTTCAAAGAAATAGAACAAATATTGATGAAATTCATATGGAGCCACCAAAAACCCAGAATAGCCAAAGGTCTCCTGGGAAAAAAAAAGGGGGGGGAATGGTGGTATCACACTCCCATACTTCAAGCTATACTACAAAGCCATAATAATCAAAACTGCATGGTATTGGAACCAGAATAGACACACAGACCAATGGAACCAAATAGAAAATTCAAAAATAAACCAACAGATTTACAGTTAGCTAATCTTTGACAAAGGAGCAAAGAATATGCAATGGAACAAAGATTATTCAATAAATGGTGCTAGGAATACTGGGTCACTACATGCAAAAGAATGAAACTTGACTACTACCTCATGCCATGCACAAAAACCAACTCAAAATGGATTAAAGAGCTAGACATAAGACCTGAGACTATAAAATAAATAGAATGAAATATAGGTTAGAAACTACATGACATTTACCTCAATAACATCTTTAAACACACATCACCCAAAGCAGTGATAGTGAAGGCAAAGATAAACAGCTGGGACTACATCAAATTAAAGAGCTTCTGTATAGCAAAAGAGACAGTAACCAAGACAAAGAGACACCCCAGTAACTGGGAGAAAATTTTTGCATACAACACTAATAATAAAGGACTGATCAGAAAAATCTACAAAGCACTGATGAGACTCAACAAAAACAAAGTAAACAACCGAGTCAAAACATGGGCAGAAGAGCTAAAAAGAAACTTCTCCAAAGAAGAAATGCAAATGCCCAGGCATATGAAAAATTGTTCAACATCACTTGTAATCAGGGAAATGCAAATCAAAACTACAATGAGATACCATCTCACACCAGTGAGAATGGCATATATTAAAAAAAAAAAAAAACTAGCGACAACAAATGTTGGCAAGGATGTGGAGAAAAAGGAACACTCCTCCACTGCTGGTGGGCGTGCAAAATGGTCCAACCACTATGGAGAGCTGCGTGGAGATTCCTCAATCTGCTAAGATGGAGCTTCCATATGATCCAGCAATTCCACTACTAAGATATGTTCCCAAAAGACACAGAAACATTAATTCAAAAGGGCACCTGCACCCCTATGTTTATAGCAGCACTATTTAGAATAGCTAAGCTATGGAAACAACCCAAATGCCCAAAAATAGATGACTGGATCAAGAAGCTGTGGTACATATGCATAATGGAATATTACTCAGCGATCAAAAAGATAAACTCATGTAATTTTCAGTAACATGGATGGAGCAGGAAGGGATCATGCTCAGCAAAATAAGCCAGAAAGAAAAAAGAAAGATACCAGGTGGTCTCACTCATAGCAATAATTTAGAAAACCTAAATAAGGGATCAGGAAAAAGACTAATTACAATAAAGTAAAAATCAAAATCAACAAGCAACTATAAAGCAGAGGCACACTACAGGGAGGGGCAGAAAGGAGTAGGATCAAAACAAGGGTGCTGGGAATTGCACAGGGAGTATAACCAAGATGAAAATGCATACATTGTACAAAAATGAAAAATGGTGTAAAAATATACAAAAGTAAAAAAACAAAAATTAAAATAAATATAAAATGAAAAAAAAAATTCATTTCTCTAATTTATCTTTCTCTTTTTTCTCTGACTGCCCTTCTTTCCCCTTCCTTGCTTCCTTATTTCTCTTTGCTGTTCTTTCTCTAGTCTTTTTGAAGTTTCCTTCTATCATTTGTTACTATCACAAAACAGCTATGTCTTGGACTTAGTCTGTTTATTTGTTGTTGGCTTACTAAAAATGTTATATTATTAAATATAGTTTAGATTATTAAAAAAAGACAATGTTAAGAAAACAAAAAGGCAAGTCACAGACTGGAAGAAAGTATTTGTAAAACCAGAGTTGATCTAGAAACTATAATTTGAAAATGTAAGGAACTCTCAAAACTCAACTAATAAGAAAACAAACAACACAATTTTTAAATGATAAAAGATTTAGACAAAGTTCAAAGAAGATAAACAGATGGCAAATAAGCACACAGAAAGATGCTCGATAGTATTCGTTATTTGGGAAATGCATACTAAAACCACAATAAAATAAATATTTGGACACCTATCAGAATGGTAACATTAAAAAACTGACAACAGGGCCTCGCTGGTGGTGTAGCAGGTTGAGCAACACGCTGTGAAGCTGTCCACAGCCTCTGCAGCACGGGTTCGATTCCCGGCCGGCCAGGGAGCAACCCACATGGCGAGGCAGACCTCTCTTGCCTCACTCGCCACTCCCCTCAGCAATGTCTTCAGTCTGCCTGTTCTGCTCCCCGCTATCTCTGGTGAATTCTCTCACCCTCCTGTGCCTCTGACTGTACCCCAATTCTTGTATAAATAAATAAATCTTAAAAAAAAAAAACTGCCAACACTGAGTGTTGATGAAGATATGAAAGAACTAGAACTCTCATAAGCTTTAGGTGGGAATGGAAAATGCTACAAGCCCTTTAGAAAACAACTTGGTAGTTTCTTAAGAAGGGAGTATAAAGGGTCTTGAGGAGACTTTGAGGGGATGATAGATGAGTTAACTATCTTGATTGTGAGGATGGTTTCATCTTTGTATACATATGTCAAAACTATCAAATTACACACTTTCTATAGGTATGGTTTCCCTAACAAAAGCTGTTGAAAACAAAAAGTCTTATTGTAGGAAAGATGACTCAGACAGCCACTGAGACACAGATGAGAAAAGGACATAGGAATAACACAAAATGCAACAAGTGAATGATAGCCTTTAACCTTAGAGCACTGAGATACACTAGCTCAATTTTAAGGAAGGGTAACATTATGAAATCTGCATTTTAAAAAATATATATGATAATTATGGTTGCAGCCCAGAACAAGGTTTCCAGAGGTAGAATGTCAGGGAAAACAGATCTCAGGATATTTCAGTATTCCAGGAGGGAAATAATGGTAATCTGACTTCAAGGAAAGGCCTAGGAGAGAGCAGAGTCAACAAAAACTACCATGGGGATTCTCATAGATCTTTGGCTGGAAGTAAACGATACCTCTCATTTCATCTCAATATAAACATATCTCTGAGATGAATAACATGAGAACAGATCTGTGCTCTATAGTGCAGTACTAGACAAAGTGTGCATGTGACACTACAGTATATGTGTTAAGAATTTATAATTAAACAATGCTCCTACCTTTACAATTCATGCAAAGTTGTTCCATTAACAACATACAGTTCTCATGTTCAGAGTAAAGCGAGTCACAACCCATTGAGGCTATTTTGGATGTCTGAGTTATGTCATCAGAGTCATCCATAGGATTGATTTCCTGTTTGACATACAAATAAAAATATTTCAAAATGTCCGGTAACTATTGGAAAATATGCTAAGTGTACAGAGGTGATAAATATTCACCTTTTTATAATAGCAAAAACACAGGTACTCCTTAAACTGTCTTTTATGAAAAGGATACCTTCATAAGTTATTATAATTTATAAATTATTTTTAAAGTAAACATTTTTATAATGAAGTAAGACTTTCTATTTTTTCCTTATATCTTTTAAAACGTATTTTTACTACAGAGTAATTTTTGTCCTTATTTATTCTTTACTATACCTTCTTCTCATTAGATGTTTTCTTTACAGGCCTATAAAAAGAAAAGATTTATTTTCAGGCAAATAGTAAATAGCCACATATAAAGAATATCAAAACCTATTGTTTTTATATAAAATCTTCTAACCCATACATTCCTAAAAAGGGATTAAACACTAAGTAAATAGAGTAACATTAAAGACCAAAGATGTAGTGTCATATTAACAAATTATTAAATTACTTCAAATTAACAATCAAAAGACAAAAAGGAAAATCAATGGTATTTACATGATTTCATAGGAAACATATTCTTGGGTTTTTTGTGGTGGTCATTTTCAATAAAAAACAATCTTTCACTAGTACTAAAACCTAATTGAGAAGTATTGTTCAAGTCCTTATATGAAAGGAGACCTTTTTAAATCATCATGGTGGTGGTATGTATGGTAACATAATTCTGAAGAGATATGAACCTATCACCTAAAATATAGACAGGGTTGTAAATGAGATGCTACAATAAAAAGAAAAAAATTGCTCATCCTCATCTATCGCATTTCAGGAGTATCTTTCAGATAAAGTTCATTTTCTCTTGCCTCAGTACGTATGCCAGATTATGCTGTTTTATTTTGAGTAAAAAGTAATCACTGCTAATATTCCTTTATCAAGACATGAAGAATTTATAGATTTTACCTTCCAACATCCTGATTGTTTTCATGTCTCCTGCTGTCACCTTGCTCTGGAAATACTACACCAGCTGTCCCATGTGTTACTGTCAGAGGTTCTGTTGGCATATTCATTTCATAGGTGCTTTTCTTTCTCTTTTTTCTAGTCAAGCCAGGAACTCTATTTAAAAAGCCATAAGAAACTGTTTTAGAGGAAATCTATTGTAAACATTAAAAAAAGGAGAAATTCCAAAACTTATCTAACCTACTTCATTTATTGACTCGGAAAGCCATGATGAAGTAACAACCATAAGCAAGGAAACATACTCCTTGCATCACTAACAAAAGTCCCTGACCAAGGAACTGGCTAACTAACAAAACAAGCCCTAGAAATTTGACTACAGAATTGAGGCTAAAAGAGGGGAAGGAGAGGAGGAGGTGACAAAGCAACAGGGATGAGAATCCAGCGGTCTAGGATAAAGCACTCTGGGTGCTTTGGCGGTGGGGGTCGTGTGGTAACATCCACCTGATGAGGTAGGAACCTGTCCCCTAAAACAAACACAGGCTTGTCAACCAATGTTCCTTCAGTGAAGTCACCCAAAGCTGACTGGTCCTCATTGTTACTTTTCAGCAGTATTTGTCTTACAAGTGTAAGATTTTTCTTGTGTTAGCCTATAAGCTACATCATAGAGTCTGAGTTCCGGAAGAGTAATCACTGCTAATATTCCTTTACCTACACAAGAAGAAATTATAGACATTGCTTCCATTATTCTGTCTTGATTCATGTCTTCTGCTGTCACCAGTCACTGAATGCAAAACACCAGTCTTCCTGCTTACTTTAGGCACAGATACTGCTGAATTACATGTTTCATTTTTGCTCTTCTTTACTCCATTTTTATGCAAGCCAGGAATATTACTTTTAAAAAAGAAACAAAATAAAGCTAATGTTTTTAAAAAAACACTTATGATGATTTAAAACACAACTTTTGTAAAATAAAAATAAAATGGGAAGTGTTGAAGAGACACAGGAAAAACAAAAATGGAAGAACAAACATATTACAAAACGTAAAATACTGGAACAGAAGTCAGCACAGTAATTTTGAAAACTCCTAAATGCTAAATTTAAAACCCAAAGTTCACTGACTCAGAGTAATGACACACAGATGTGGAAATACTAATTAGCCATATACGATGTAAATGGAAAAATACTATTAGAAACATACAATATGAATGAGGAAATCCAGGAAATATGCTGGGGCTGGGGTGAAAATGCCTATATGTTGGTTTGACTTCAGGTTCATGATCAAATAAGTCACAATTTTCAGGCCCCCTTCTAAGAACAACAATTTGGTGTCACCCATGTACAAAACATAATGCCTTTCTGAGAGCTGAGTCCTCCAGTCCCATACATCAAGAGATCTTAGAGGGGTGGCAGCTTCGTTGCAGTGTGTACAGGCTCACAGACCAGTCTCAGCAGTGGACCCTGCAGAGCCCAAGACTTGGCTCCACACACTCTTTTTTTTTATATTTTATTTTATTTTATTTTATTTTTTTATAAATTTTATTGTTATATTCCCCATACAATTGCAGCCCCCCATTCTGACCCCAATCCCTCCCCTCCCGCCCCCGTCCCCCTAAAAGTGTCTCTGGTTCATAGTTTTTTGTGATTTTGATTTTCACTTTCTTATAGTTATTCATTTTCCTGGTCCCTTATTTAAGTTTTCTAGATTCCTGCTATGAGTGAGACCATCCGGTATTTTTCTTTTTCTTTTTGGCTTATTTCGCTGAGCATGATCCCTTCCAGCGCCATCCATGTTGCAGCAAATTGCATGTGTTTATCTTTTTTGAATGCTGAGCAGCACTGTTTACAATAGCTAAGCTTTGGAAACAACCCAAATGCCCAAAAATAGATGACTGGATCAAGAAGATGTGGTACATATATACCATGGAATATTACTCGGCTCCACACACTCTTAAGCTGCATCCAGGAACAGCTGGAAAACCCTGCCTTCAGCAATCATTCCAGATGGGGTAGCAATCATTGAACTGCAGACCTTAATTTCCATTCTCCCCAAAGCCTATTTAGAGGAACAGGTGGTTGTGTTCAAAAACACCATGTCACACAGCATACATTTCTCCTACCATGGGGAACAATACAAACACCGTAAGTTAATTTTACACACTGACGGTTCATAATTCTGTGGCAAGAATTTTTTTAACTCCTATAATTTACTAGTTGCTTCTTTAAGTGATAGCATATAAATAGTTTTTCTACTCATCAGATCCATTTGACCTTATATAAAATACCATAAATACCAGTAAAAGGTTTAAAAGTGAGGAAATACATGACTGAGCTTAAACCCCACAATGCAGAACATGCATAGAGCAAATACTGCATATTGCAGAGAGCCAAAGGAATCCCAAAGAGCATATAATTGACAAGTAGACTTTCACCAGTGACCCACACAAAACTGTTTAGTCTAAGTGAGAATTAGTATAAAATGTAAAACGAAACACACAGGTTAAACTCCATTCACTCAGTGAGCCTTCAGGGGATAATATTCCAGCCCAGTTTGGGCACTGAAATAATAGCAGAGATCAGACAAAATCCTACCCTTGAAAATGAAGTAAACAGACGATGAACTTGATGTCAAAACATATATTCTGCTAGAGTATAGAGTATACTATAGTAGAGGAAAGGAAATTTGGAGGTTTGTAAGCAGGTGAGGCATAAGAATAAGACTCAAAATGGCCAACCCCTCAGATATTGCTGAGAAAGTATTTTATGAAGGAATGAAAGGAGCAAGCATAAGGAAGATAAATCATTCCAGTTAGAATCAACAGCAAGTAGAGGGGTATGTCTTCAGGGTGACAGAATGTTGAAAAGGTCAACGTGGTTGGAGCAGAATGGAAGGGACAGAATATGGAAATTTGAAATTCTTATTTTTTAAGATTTATTTATGCATACAATAACTGGGGTGCAGGCCAGAGGTGTTGGTGGGTGGTGAGAGGATTCACCAGAGGTAGAGTGGGGAACAGAACAGGTAGACTGACTGAAATACACTGTGGAGGGGAGCAGCGGGTAGGACAGGAGAGGTCTGCTGTGCCATATGGGTCACCTCCCTGGCTGGCCAGGGATCAAAATCATGCTGCAGAGGCTGTGGACAGCTTCACAGTATTTTGCTCAACCCCTTGTGCCACCAGGAAGGCCCCCTAGAATATGGAATTTCAAGAGACAGTGAGAGACAGAGACTGCAGGGAGACACAGAAACTGATCTAAGAGGAACAGAAAGTGTAGGGACTGGTTTGTATTTGAAGAACATTGGCATGTACTCTGACTGAAGAGGGAGTCAAAACAGAGGAACAGCATAATGTTTGCTATGTCAAAATAGGCCACTGATTTTATTTTATTTTATTTTTTATGGTTATTTATTTATTTATTTATTTATTTTTTAATTAATAAATTTTATTTTTATATTCCCCATACAATTGCAACCCCCCCCATTCTGACCCCAATCCCTCCCCTCCCGCCCCCCACCCCCCAAAAGTGTCTCTGGTTCATAGTTTTTTGTTGATTTTGATTTTCACTTTCTTATAGTTATTCATTTTCCTGGTCTCTTAATTAAGTTTTCTAGATTCCTGCTATGAGTGAGACCATCCGGTATTTTTCTTTTTCTTTTTGGCTTATTTCACTGAGCATGATCCCTTCCAGCGCCATCCATGTTGCTCTAAATTGCATGTGTTTATGTTTTTTGAAAGCTGAGTAATCTTTCATGGTATATCTGTACCACATCTTCTTGATCCAGTCATCTATTTTTGGGCATTTGGGCTGTTTCCAAAGCTTAGCTATTGTATATAGTGCTGCTATAAACATAGGGGTGCAGGTGTTCTTTGGAATTGATGTTTCTGTGTCCTTTGGGTAAATACCTAGGAGTGGAATTGCTGGATCCTGTGGAAGCTCTATGTTTAGTAGGTCCAGAAATCTCCACACAGCTCTCCATAGTGGTTGGACCTGTCTGCACTCCCACCAACAGTGCAGAAGAGTTCCTTTTTCTCCACATCCTCACCAACATTTGTTGTTGCTAGTTTTTTTTAATATGTGCCATTCTCACTGGTGTAAGATGGTATCTCATGGTAGTTTTGATTTGCATTTCCCTGATTGCAAGTGATGTTGAACATTTTTTCATATGCCTGTTCGCCATTTGCATTTCCTCTTCAGAGAAGTTTCTTTTTAGCTCTTCTGCCCATTTTTTGACTGGATTATTTTCTTTGTTGTTGTTGAGTCTCATCAGCTCTTTGCAGATTTTTGTGATCAGTCCTTTATCATTAGTGTTGTGTGCAAAAATGTTCTCCCAGTTGGTGGGCTTTCTCTGTTTTTGTTATTGTCTCTTTTGATGTAGTCCCAGCTGTTTAGCTTTTAGGCCAGCTACTAAGAAACCAAATAAAAGTTTCGGACACTAGTAAAGAGAGCAGATGATTTGGGATTCAACATGTAACAGGATATTGACTTCTGGATATATTTGTCAGGCAAACCTGACAAGATTGACCATCAGATTCGATGTCAGGAGCAAAAGAAAGAGAAAGATAACAACCAAAGTGACACCCAACACATTGACAGAACAAGAGATGCCACTAAAGAACTAATACTCTGCAAGAGTGAAGACATGAACAGAAGAACTGGTGTGAGAAACAATATCAGTAATTCAATTGGAGAAAAGGGAAACTTGCATAATAACAACCATCCATCAAAAAGAATGATATCCAGCAAGGGATTTGATTTCAGTAATCAAGAAAAAAGATCTGAAGTGGAAATACAATTTTGGAATCATTAATAAATACAAGGAAATAAAAGTCATGTGACAGGGGCCTCCCCGGTGGCACAGCGGTTGAGCGCTGGGTTGCGAAGCTGCCCGCCGCCTCTGCGGCGCCAGTTCAATCCCTGGCTGCTCCCCGGCCACCGGAGGAGGGTCTCACATGGCACGCAGACCTCTCCTGCGGCCCGCTGCTCCCCTCAGCAGTGTACTTCGGTCCTTCTGCCCGCTCTGCTCCCCACTCTGGCTCTGGTGAATTCTCTCACCCTCCTGCACTTCTGACTGTACCCAGTGCTTGTATAAACAAAACAAACAAACAAACAAACAAATAAATAAATAAAACATGCCTCTTAAAAAAAAAAAGTCATGTGACAGAGGATCAAGGACTGAATCCTGGGATTTTTATTTTATACAAAAGAAGGGTGGAGTTGAAGAGCTAGGAAACACAGACTGAGGTAGAAGAAAAGGAAATACATCAGGGACACAGGTAAGTGAGTTCTCCCTCTGAAAATACCAGACTTGTAATTAAATGAAAGCAATGTTGCAGTAAAGAGATTTCCATTAAGGCAAATATAGCCAATCAGTCTAAACCAGTATGTGTGGAAACAGTGATGTGAAATATTGGCGGTAATCTTTAAAAAGCAACTTTGGAGGAGGGATGGGTAAGAAATTTACTGGAGCAAATTCAAAGTGAAAATAAGGAGGAGGATGGATGGTGCTTTAGAACTTAGCTAAGAAGTATGACAGTGGAGGGTCCTGTTCTCTTCTTGTTTTACTGTAGATTCCAACACCCAATAGTGATTATTCAGGACTTTTTATTAACTAAAATTTTTCTTAATTACCTCAATGTGGTAATAATTGGTAAACATGGCAGACCAATTCAAAATATTTATAAAATTAAGAAAGCAAGGTTTCTGAAATGTTTCCATTCATGGAAATGAATCTATTCATTGAATCTTTCATACAAAACAAAGTATTTAATGTAAAATTAAATATAACAATTTACACAATATAACTAAACAAAAGACATTGAAAAACAATGTTCCCTCAATGAAATAAGAAAATGTCAACCGACCTCCTTATTCCACTTTTAGCAGTATTTGTCCAAAAAGGTTGAGCCTTCTCGTACCTTGCCTAGCACACTATACCATGCTGCTTGATTTCCAAACAAACAATCACTGCCAATAATCCTTTAAAATTAGAGGGAGAATTATGGATTTTACCTTCTGGCATTCTCATCTGAGTCATATCTCCTGACATCTACATTCACTGGAAGTTCAGCACCAGCCTTCTCGCTGACTTGACCCACATAATCTGGTGAAGACCATGGATCAGTTTGGCTTTCCTTTACTACATTCTTCTGCAAGTCAGGATCCGTCCTTTAAAAAACAAACCATGAAAGCTAATGTTCATTAAGAAATCTTCTGATAAAGACTAATAAAACATCTTTTATAAATACCACAACTTAGTCATTGATTAATTTTTGAAATATTTATGAAGAAGTAAAAATGAAAAGCAAGGAAACAAACCCCATGCTGCAAAGTCAGAAATGCAATCATAATACTATCTGATAGCTAAGAGCACATATATGGCATGCTGAAAGTGAGCACAATGGAGGCTTTGCAGAGGAGGTAAGAAGACACAGAGGGAAGAAAACCATTCCACATGGAGGTTACAACATGCATACAAAGATAAGGCACATCACAACTATGTGTTCCCAAAAACTTGAAAGTGTAAGATCAAAACACTGAGAGATGAGTGACCCAGAAATTCTGATATATCTTGAAAGCTATACAAGTAGTCTAAGTTCACTGCCAAATACTACTGACTCTAGGCAAGAATGTACTAATAAGATGTGTCATATGATATTGGCCTTTTGTAATGCAATAATGTGCAACTGATTGAAAAATTTTCGGTTGTTGGAAAAGTCATGACATATTTTTTCTGTGTTTTTCAAGCAAAAATGTATCATGACTTTTCCAAGAGTCCAACAGTATGAAACAGGTAAAATGGAAAAATTCTAAGAAATATCTCATGGGTGAGAATAGATTAACTTTTCAAACAACCATCTGTTGGAAAGACATCAGGGTCCTGACCAAATAAGTTTTACTTCATCAGGTCCCCACCAAGAACCACAATTTGGCATCACTCATAGAAAAAAAAAATAGGCCTTTCTAATATCTGTGGGTTCGAGTACCAACACCAAGGGATCTAAGAGGAGACTTAGGTGCAGTGTATAAGGTGAGGAATTAAGACAAGAGGTCTAAAGAATAATGAAAATTTGGGAGGTCATTAGCATATATAAAAAGTGGCAGTCATGAGACAAAAGATCAAAGCCAATTTTGGGATACTTCAATCCCTAAAATAGGAAGTGGGATTGAAGAAATTGGACAAACATATTGAGGTGGAAGAATGAGAAGTGCACAGCAGACACCTAGTAATGAGTTCTCCCCCTTAAAAAAGAGTCCTGGAGTTAAATGAAGATATGATGTTGGAGGAGAGAGATTTCCACTGAAGAAAATATAGCCCATCAGTGTAAAAAGTATGTGTGGATAAAATGAACACTTGGTGGTGACTGATCAAAGGCAGTTTGGAAGAGTGGTAAGTGGAGAAATTAAAAGTGCAAGTTCAAGAGTGAATATAAAAGAGGAACTAGGGGATGGACAACAGTTCTGTATGACTCATAAGCTTAGTACTATGACTGTGGAGGATCCCATTTTCTTCTTTGACTGTAGTTTGCAATACCCAATCATGATTATTTACTATTTTTGTATTGCAATGCTTTTTTTAGTCACATCCATTTACACTCAAAGGTCAACTAAATGGCAAACAATTCAAAGCATTCATATAGTACCTGCAAATAACAGCAAAGGTCTCTGGAATGTGTCTATTTATTGAATTGATTCTATTCATTGAATTCATGAATAGAAAACTGAGAAATTTATTGCAATAAGCTTTTCCACAAATAACCAAAATAGGAATTGGAAACACTACCAAAACATACACTGGAAATATAACTGGAGAATTAAATCTATTTGAAGGTAAGGTGATGAGACAGAAGAGAGAGAGGCCCAAAGTTTACAGTAAAGTACTATGGGTGCTTTGGTAGCGGGTATTTTATGGTAACACACATCTAATGAACTATGAAACTAGCACCGAAATCATACACAGGCTTGTAAGCCATTATCTCTTGCATGAAGTGACAAAAAGCACATTGGGTCCTGTTTTCTTTTTTTTTTTTTAAGATTTATTTATTTATTTATACAAGAGCTGGGGTACAGGTCAGAAGCATGGGAGTTTGAGAGAATTCACCAGAGCCAGAGCAGGGAGCAGAACAGGCAAACAGACTGAAGACACTGCTGAAGGGAACTGCGGGTGAGACAGGAGAGGTCTGCAGTTCAAATATAAAGTTGGGGATCACTAGCACATACAAGAAAGTAACAGTCATGTTTTTGTTAGAAGACAGAAGATCAAGGACTGAATGTTAATGTTCCTCCTCAATTTGGATAAAAGGAGGATGCAGTTGAAGAGAAATAGTAAACACAGACTAAGATGGAAGAACAAGAAATGCTTGGGGGGAACCTGATACATGAGTTTAACCTCAGAAAATACAAGTCCCGAGAAGCAAATGAAGAAATTATTTTGAAGGATAGATTTCCATTATGCAAAAGTGTTCACTCTTTTTGATGGATGGCTGTTGTTATGCAAGTTTCACTTTTCTCCAATTGAATTACTGCTATTGTTTCTCACACCAGAGTGAACACAAGAAAAATTAGGGGATGGACAGTTCTGTAGGACTTAGGTTAGTGTCATAGACATGGAGGAGACCATTTTCTTCTTCGGCTGTATTTTGCAATACCCAATCAGAATTATTTAGTATTTTTGGTACTACTCTACTTTATATCAAACCACCTCTTTGTGACATTCGTGGACAACAAAATGGTGGGACAATAAAAATTTATAAAATCTTATAAGCAAAATATTCTGAATGTTTCTATTAATTGAATTTGTAGATCACTGTAAATAGAGCTCAACGTATTTACAGCAACAGACCTCAGAAAGTCACTAAAAAAAGCAAATGTCAAAAAAAAAAAAATCTAGGACATAGGGCTGAAAAATTGAGGCTGAGAGTGGGAGAGTTAGAGGGGGTGAGAACACAAAGGAGGGGCCTACGGTATAGAGTAAAGCAGTGTGGGTGTGATGGTGGAGGGTGTCCTGTGGTAGCATCCATCTGATGAGGTGTGAACTTATCCCCTAAATCATACACAGGTTGTAAATGAATGTCCCCTCAACAAAGGGGCAAAACACTAAGTGATTCTCATAGTTCATAGTTTGGCAGTATTAGTCTGATTAGGGTGAGATTTCTCTTGCCTTGGACTGTCAACTGTATTATGCTGCTTGTTTCCCACACAGTAATCACTGCTAATATTCCTTTAAACTGAAAGGAAAGTTTATAGATTTTACCTTTTGGGAATCTCAACTGGGTCAGGACCCCTGCTATCCACATTCACTGGAAGGGCAGGACCACTCTTCTTGTTTATTTGGCCAACAGATTTTGATGAAGGTGATAAATTATTATTTTGCTTTTTTGCTAACTTCTTCAGGAAACCAAGAACCCTCCTTTAAAAACAAAAGTAACAACAACATATGCAGGAAAATACTTCTTTGCTTCAAAGCCACAAGTCCAATTCTGATACCACGTAATAGTACATTTATGATATGCTGTAGGTGAGCATCTGGGAGGTATTAAAACGGGTTTATAAATACACAGCAGGTTACCAGGAGAGAAATGGCTCCACACAGAGATTACGAAGTGAACAATAGGATAGGGCACATCACATCTCTGTGTTTCCCAAACATGCAAGGGACAGAACAAACCACTAAGAGATGAGTGCACCCAGAATTTTTTTTTTTTTTTGGTTTAGGCTTGTCATATATGGCCTTTATTATCTCTAGGTATGCTCCTTCTACATCCATTTTTAATAAGAACTTTGTTTTTCCCTTCATTTTTTTTATTTTTTAAATTTAAGTTTTATTTTTATATTCCCCATACAATTATAACCCCCTTATTTTGACCCCAAACCCTCCTTTCCACACCCCCTACCCCCCATAGAGTGTCTCTGGTTCATAGTTGTTTGTTGATTTTGATATTTTCTTTCTGATACTTATTTTTTGAAACATATTGAATGTTACACTGAAAAGCCTATGTTCATTGTTGAAAAGTGTTCGTTAACATGAAACTGAGAATTCAATGTGTACTGCATATAGACATTGTTTTCTTTAATGTAATAATGTGCATAGATTGAAATCAGTACTAGGCACATACAATGGAAGAAATCCGAGCAAATCTTGTGTGTTTGACATCATGTATTTATAAAATAAATTCTGTTTGAATGATATCAGGCTCCTGTCCAAATATGTTGCACATCTTCAGGGCCTGTAGCAGAACAACAATTTAGCATCAACTCCAGACGAAAAATTGCCTCTCTAATATCTATGCATTTTAGTGTCATATGCAAGGGGATGTGAGAGAAGCTCCAGCCATGGGCTGAGTGAGGACATGATAGGAATTAAGGTAAGATGTCTGCAGTACCAAAATAAAACTGGGGATTATAAGAATATAGAAGGAAGTAAATGACATGAGACAGAATATTTTGAGGTATTTAAATTTTTCCAAAGGAAATGGGTTTTGAAAACAAGTGGGAATAAGAGTCTGAGGTCAGGGAACAAACAATGAGTGGGACCATTACTGGTGTAAATTCAAGAGTGAATACAAGGGAAGCTCGGGATAGATAGTTCTGTGGCCCTTAAAGAGCTCATAGCATACCATGGTGGGTCTCTATTATTATTGTTTGACTAGTTTGCAATGCACAACCATGATTACTTAGTATTTGTGTAACAGCTGCCTTCTTTTCTAATTACCTGCATGTGACACACAATGATCAGCAAAGTGAAGGGAAATTCAAAAATTCATATGATCAATAAAGCAAACCTCCCCTGATTGTGTCCTTTATTGAATTTAATCTATGTATTTAATTTATGAATAGGTATTGATTAGATATTAAAGTATTGATTGCAATGCATCTCCTCCACACAGTCACTAAACAAAGGAACTAGAAAAGTAAACAAATCAAACACAGGATATAAAACTACAGATAGGAGTCTACTAGAAGATGAGCAAAAGGGATAGTGCAGAGAACAAAACCAGGACAGGGCCTAAGATCTACAGTAAGGCAATACTGGCATTGGTGATGGGTGTCGGGCAATACCATACATCTGATGAGATGGGAACATATCACCCAAAACATACCCAGGATGGGAAAACAGTGTTCTCCCTATGAGTGACCAAAACTCATTTGTCCCCATCATTAAACTGTCAGCAGTATTTATCTATAATGCTGAGATATTTTTTGCCTGACAACTGCAATGTGCTGTTTGATTTAAAAAACACAATCACAGCTAATTTTCCTTGAACCTTCAAGGAAGAGTTAATTTTAACCTGGTGACACTCTCATCTGGTTCATGTCTCCTGCCATCAACATTCACTGGAAATACAACAGGCTTCACACCAGCTAGACCCTCAGATACCGATCAGGACACAGAATCACATTGGTGATTCTTTGGTGTCAGGCACCCTACTTTAAAGTGCAACCGTGTACCTCATGTTTTCAAAGAAATCTACTAATAAAGCATAACAAAACAACTACTACAAAATTCCAACACACGCATCTTCAGTCATGTATACATTCTTAAAATCATGATGAATTAATAACCAAAAGAAAGGAAAATGCTCCCTGCTTCAAAGCCACTAGTACTATTTGATACAATGTGATAGTTTTTTAGTGTACATTTAGGACATGTTGTAAGTGAGTACCAGGGAGGCTGTAAATAGTGGGTACAAAAATACAGCAAGACACCAGGCAAGGAGCTGGGGAAGAAACCATATGACATGGAGATAACAAGGTAAGCACTAGATAGGGTACATCACATCAATGTGTTTTCCATACTTGACATGATAAGAGTAACATATTGAATGTTGAGTGCACCCAGAAATTTTGAAACATATTGAATTCTACACTGAAAAGGTGAGTTCACTGTGGAAAGCTACTGATGCTTACGCAGGAGACTAATAATTAAATGTGTACTGTTCTTTGGCTTTTGTTTTTATAATGTAATAATGTGCACCTGATTAAAAAAAATATATGGGAACATATACTGGAAGAAATCTGAGAAATTCTTGTCAGTGAAATAGATTTACTTTCAAATATTCAATACACATATATCGGGAATGACTCAGGGTCATCCAAATAAGTTGTACCTCATCAGTTTCCTGTACTAAGAACAGCAATTTGGATTTATCCATGTACAAAAAAAAAAAATGCCTTTCTGACCTGAGTGATCTACTACCAGATACCCAGAGAGGAGCCCAGCTGCAGGTGCAGTGAGGACATGCCAGGCATTAAGATAGGATCTGAGCAGAAATAAAACTTTGGACACCTTTAGCATTTTCAAGGAAATAAAAGTCATGGGACAGAAGATCATGAGATACTTCAATTTGTCTAAAGGAAATGGGTTTGAAAAGAAACAGGAAAAACAGACTGAGGTCAAAAAACAAGAAATGGAAGGGGGATACCTAGTAAGTGAGGTCTCCCTCTGAAATTACCAGAGCCTAGAGTCAAATGAAAATACTATGTGTTGGGGGCCTCCCCGGTGGCGCAGCGGTTGAGCACTGGGTTGTGAAGCTGCCCGCAGCCTCTGCAGCACAGGTTCGATCCCTGGCTGCTCCCCGACCACCGGAGGAGGGTCCCACTTGGCGCACAGACCTCTCCTGCAGCCCGCTGCTCCCCTCAGCAGTGTACTTCGGTCCTTCTGCCTGCTCTGCTCCCCGCTCTGATGAATTCTCTCACCCTCCCACGCTTCTGAATGTACCCAGTGCATGTATAAACAAACAAACAAACAAATAAATAAATAAAGCATGCCTCTATTTAAAAAAAAAAAAAAGAAAATACTATGTGGTGGGACAATGGATTCCATTGAGGCAGACATTGCCCATGGGTCTAAAAAAGCATGTTTTGTTATCATAGAGTGAAAAATCTTTGTAATCTTTAGAAAGCAAGTTTGGAGCAGGCATGAATGGGCCCATTACTGGTGAAAGTTCAAGAGTGAAAACAAGAGAAAATGGGTATAGATAGTTCTGTAAGCCTAAAAGAGCACAAAGGATACACAATTCTTCTTATTTGAATAGTTACAAATACATAATAATGATTATTTGGTATTTCTTTAATAGTCTGCTTCTTTTCTAACCACCTGATGTGACATACATGGTCAACACAGTGAAGGAAAATTGAAAAAAAAAAAGATCATTACAGAAATTATATCTTGATTGTTTCCTTTTATTGACTTGAATCTATTTACCGAATTTATGAATTGATGATAGATAGATATTAATGTATTTACTGCACTATGTCTCCTCCACAGTGACTAAGCGAAGGAACTAGAAAACTGAAAAAAACACAAAACATACGACTGAAGCACAAGGGGTTGGGAGAAGAATAAAATCGGGATGGGGCCTAGCGTCTATAATAAAGCATTACAGGGCATTAGTGGTGGGTGTCCGGCACAACAGTCACCTGATGAGGTGTGAACATATCCCCTAAAGCACACATAGGCTTGAAAAACAACACTGGCTCAATGTAGTGACAAAAACACAATGATCTACATCATTCAACTTTCAGCAGTGTTTGCCTATAATGGTGACATTTTTTTTTGCCTTTTCCTGACAAAAACAATCACAGCTCATTGTCCTTGAACCTTAAAGGAAGAGTTGTTTTTACCTTGTGCCATTCTTATCTGGTATGTGTCTTCCGCCGACTACATTCACTGGAATCACAACAGGCTTCGTACTGGCTAGACCCTCAGATTCTGATAAAAATGCTGAATCACATTGGGTTGTCTTCTTCCCGTTGTCAGCAACCCTACTTTAAAAGAAGGAACCATGTAAACCTCATGTTTTCTAAGATAAAGTGTAATGAAACTTTTACAAAATTCCAACATTATCCACCTTCATTCACTGATATATTCTGAAAACCATGATGAAGTAATAACCATAAGCAAGGAGGATACTCCTTGCTTCAAAGCGACATGTACAATTATGACACAATGTGATAGTTAAGAGCACATTTAGGACATGCTGTAAGTGAGCACCTGGGAGGCTTTATACAGCGGGTAATAGAAATACAGGAGTCCGCCAAAGGCACTGGTGGAGAAACCACTCTACATAGACAATAAAACATAAACAGTAGCACAGGGCACATCACATCTCTGTGTTTCCTAAACTTGAAAGGGAAAGGACAATAACTGAGAATTCAGTGTACCCAGAAATTTTAAAACATATTGAATGCTACACTGGAAAGTCTGAGTTCACTGTGAAAACTGATTGATGCATAGACAAGAGACTACTAATTAAATGTGTACTGTTCTTTGGCCTTTGTGTTTTTTCAATGTAAAAATGTGTACCAAATTGAAATAGTAATAGGAACATATATTAGAAGATCTCTGATAAATTCTCATGGGGGAAAAAAGATTTATTTTTAAAATGTTCCTTGCACAAATCATGGAATGACATCAGTGTCATGTCCAAATTAAGTTTCCCCTACCCAAAATAACAATTTGTCATCTGTCATGGACAAAAATAATTGCCTTTATGTCCTCAGTGACCCAGAACCACACATCATGAGAGGAGCCCCAGCTGCAAGTGCAGTGAGTACAGGTCGGGAATTAAGATATCTGTAGTATAACTACAACTTTGAACATCGTTAGCATATTCATGGAAGTAAAAGTCATGGACAGAAGACCTGGGATACTTCCATTTGTGCAAAGGCAATGGGGTTGAAAGAGGTAGGAAATACAGACTGAAGTCAAAGCACAAGAAATGGATGTAGGATACCAGGTAAGTGAGTTCTCCCCTGAAATTACCACAGCATAGAGCCAAATGAAGAAATTATGTTGAAGGAGAGTGATTTCCATTGAGGCAGACAGAACCCATGAGTCTAAAAAAGTATGTGTCAATATCACAAAGTGAAAAATCTGTGGCAAACATTAGAAAGCAATTTTTGAAGCAGGAATGAGTGCGATCATTACTGGTAAAAGTTCAAGAGTGAAAACAAGAGAAACTTGGAATAGGTAGTTTTGTAGGCCTTAAGAGATCACGGCATATTATGGTAGGTCACAATTCTTTGTTTGACTAGTTTGTAATACACAATCATGATTATTTAGTATTTCAGTAATATTGGTAATAGCCTACTTCAAAATTCATAGGATCATTAAAGCAAATTAATTCAAAAATTCATATGATCATTGAAACAAATTCATATGATCATTAAAGTCTCCTGATTGTGTTTCCATATAGAATTTATTTATTGAGCTTCTGAATGAATGCAGAAAGATAGTAAAGTATGTATGCAACACATCTCCTCTTCACAGTCACAAAACAAAGGGACTAGAAAACAAGACAAAACAAGCCAAGAATATAGGACTACAACTGAGTGCACTAGAAAAGGATCACAAAACATTGGGGCTTAGAACAAAACAGGGAGGGGACCAAGGTCTACAGTAAAGCAGTACGGATATATTGATGGTTGCTGTTGGCAGTAATATTCATCTGATAAGGTGGAAACATATCTCCCAGAACATACACAGGCTTCAAAAACAATGCTCCCTCTATGCAGTAACCAAATACTTATTGGTCCATATCACTCAAGTATTAGGTGTTATTTGTCTGATAATGGTGAGGATTTTCACCTTGGCTTGAAAGTGCAATATGCTGTTTAATTTCAGAAGAACAGTCACAGCTAATTTTCCTTGAACCTTGAAGGAAGAGTTGATTTTTACCTTGTGACATTCTTATCTGGTTCCCATCTCCCACCATCTATATTCACTGGAATCACAGCAGGCTTCGTACTGGCTAGACCCACAGATTTCGTTGAAAGCCTTGAATCACTTTGGCTTGGCTTGTTCTGTTTGTCTGGAACCCTACTTTAAAGGAAGAAACCATGTAAACCTCATGGTTTCTAAGAAATCTACTCATTAAATATAATAAAACAACTGTTAAAAAATTCCAGCACTATCCATCTTTATTCATTGATATATTCTTAAAACCATGAGGAAGTAACAACCATGAGCAAGGAAAATACTCCTTGCTTCAAAGTCACATGTACAATTGTGATACACAATGTGATAGTTAGAGTACCCTGTAGGTGGCAACTAGGAGATTTGACAGCATAGGCAAAAAAGAAAACAACAAATACAGCAGGTCACCAGGGAAGGAGTTGGAGGAGAAATCTCGCCACAGAGATTACAATGTAAACAGTAAGATAAGCACATCACATCTCTGTGTTTCCTAAGGGTCATGCCTAAATGTTTGGACCTGTACCTCATCAGTTTCCCCACCAAGAACAAGAATTTGGCATCACCCTTGGACAAAAAAAAATAATTGGATTTGTGAGGCGAACGGTCCAGTACATATACCCAGGGATCTGAGAGAAGGCAAGGCTGCAGATGCTGGAATACATTACAGGAATTAAGGTAAGGGATCTGTTCTGTAAAATAATTTATCAGATCATGAGCATATTCATGAAGTAACATTTGAGATAGAAGATCTTGGGAGACTTCCATTTGTCTGTAGGAAATGGGGTTGAAAACAAATAGGTAAAACTGGCTGAGATGGAAGAACAAGATATGGGGGGGAGGGCATCTGATAAGTATGTTATCCCCTTCAAAATACCAGAGCCCAGAGTGAGATGAAGAAATTATGTTGGAGAAGAGAGTGTTTCATTGAGGCAAATAAAGCCCATCCATCTAAAATGGGATCTGTCAATATCTTAAAGTGGAAAATCAGTGGTAAGCTTTAGAAAGCAATATTGGAGGGACCTCCCTGGTGGCTCAGGGGTTAAGTCTCAGCACTATCCAGCTATCGCCAGCCACTGTGGCCTGAGATTGATCCCTGCCCAGGGAGCTACCCCCATGGTGCAGCTGGCCACCCCTCTCTCACCTGCTGTGCCCCTCAGCAATGTATTTCAGCAGATCTGCCTCTTCTGCTCCCCATTCTGTCTGGTGAATCTTCTCAATCCCTACACCTCTGGCCTATACCCCAATGCTTGTATTCATAAAAAAATAAAATGAATACTTTTAAAAAAATCAAGTAAGCTTTAGGAAAGGACATGTATAGGAAAATTACTGGTGTAAATTCAAGAGTTGAAACAAGAGAAATTGGGGGTAGATCTGTAGGTTTTGTTGGCAACATGACACATGTGGTGGTTCACATTGTCTTTTACTATAGTTTGTAACACCTATTCATGATTAGTTAATATTTCTGTATTAGTGTACTTTTTCCTAATCACATCTAGTGACACCAATTGTCAACAAAATGGTATAACAATTCAAAAAATTCATGTAATCATGCAAGCAAAAGTCTCCTGAATGCATTTGCATTGATTGGAATGAATATATCTATTGAATTTATGAATGGATGCTTAATCGAAGTTAATGCGTTTATAGCAATACATCTCCTCCACAGAGACACCAAAAAAGGAACTGGATAAATTAAGCCAAAACAAACCAGGATACAGGACTAGAGGAGTGAGTCACTAGAAGAAAAGCACAAGGGATGGGGGGATGGGAACATTAGGGGGGAGCCTAAGGTCAAGAGCAAAGCACCAGGGCTGTTTTGGTGGTGGATGTCATGCGGTAATGTAGCATCTGATGAGTGTGAACTTACTCCCTAAATGTTACACAGACTTGGAAAACAAGGTTCCTTCTATGAATTGACCAAATGCTCACAGGGCACGCTGTCCACCTTTCAGTAGTATTTGTCTGACACTTGTGATAGGTTTTTGCTTTGGCCTGTCCACTACAACAGGCTCTTTCATTTCAGAAAATCAGTCACAGCTAGTATTCCTGTTACCAGAAAGGAAGAATAGAGATTTTACTTTGTGACATTCTCATCTGGTTGATGTTTCCCGTCATTGACATTCCTTGGAACTACAGCAACAGGTTTCCTAATAGATAGGTCCAAAGATTTTGAAGACCTTGCATCACTTTGGCTTTCCTTTACTACTTTCTTCTGTAGCTCAGGAACCCTACATGAGCAAAGACTCTTGAAAATGGTCCAATTTATTGAATACAACTTAGGTATTCAGTCTATGAATAGACATCTATGAAACAAATCATTTTATTTGAATACAGCTCCTCTCCAATTCCCTGACAAAAAACTGGCAAACATAAAAATAACGAGAATATAGGACTGAAGAATTCAGGCTACCATGGAGAGAATGTAGGAGGGATGTGAACACATAGGCATGGGGGCCAAATATTCTAGGATAGAGTGCTCTGGATGCTTTGGTGGTGTGTGTTGTGAAGTAACTTACATCTCAAGCAGTATGAAACCATAAAAAAAAGAAGTATGAAACTGCCCTAATTTATACACAAGCTTGTAAATGCATGTCCCTTCTACAAAGAAGCCAAAAACTGAATGGCCCACATCATTCACCGTTCAAAATTATCTGTCCTAAAGAGTGAGATTTTTCTTTGCTTCTCCCGTTCACTACATTATCCTGTTTGATTTGCTTAAAAGCAATGACTGGTCATATTCCTTTGATCTGAAAGGAAAATTTATAGATTTCACCTTGTGGCATCTTTTTCAAATCTCCTGTCCTCCACACCCACAGCAAGTGCAGCTGATCTCGTCTTCTCCTTATTCCCTGAGAACACAACACCGGCCTTCACACTGGCTACATCCATAGATTCTACTGAAGGCCATGAAATACTTCCATTTCCCTTACTCCCATGTTAAGCAAGCCAGAACACCTATTTTTTTTAAAAAGGAAACTTTGAACATCTAATATTTTATAATATCTCTACTTATAATGGTAAACGAGAACTTCTGTAAAATGCCAACTCTTACCCATCTTCATTCATTGATTATTCTTAAGATAGTGATAAAGTCACAACCATAAGCAAGGAAACACACTCCTTGCCTCAAAGGCATAGCATATAATTCAGATTCAATCTGAGGATAATAGTACAATATATGACATCCTTTAAGTAAGCATAGGCAGGAATTATTTTTTTTTAAGATTTATTCATTAATTTATACAAGCACTGGGTACAGTCAGAAGTGTGGGAGGGTGAGAGAGTTCACCAGAGCCAGAGCAGGGAACAGAACAGGCAGACTGATGGAGTACACTGCTGAGGGGAGCAGTGGGCATGGCAGGGGAGGTCTATCACGCCATGTGGGACCCTCGCCAGTGGCCGGGGATCAAACCAGCACTGCAGAGCCTGTGGGCAGCTTCGCAAGCCAGCACTCAACTGCTCTGCCAACAGGGAAGGCCCAGCACAGGAAGGCTTTAATGAGATGGTAAGGAAATCACAGAAGGTCTGCAGGCAAGTTACGGGGGGAGGAAACCATTCCACAGAGATTACTGAATGAGACCAACACAAGACAAAATAATTGGTGCAACTCATATTAAAAAAAATTACTCACAACAAATGTTGGAGAGTATGTGGATGAAGAGGAACTCTACTATACTACATTGCTCGTGGGAATGCAAACTATACAAACACTATGGACACAAAAACATCAATTCAAAAGGACACGTGTATCCCAATGATTACTGCAGCACTTTTTACAATAAGTAAATTATGGCAACAACACCTATGCCCAAAATAAATGACTGGATCAAGAAGATGTGGTATATATACCTCAGCAATACAAAATATAGAATAATGTCATTTGCAGCCACATGGATGGAGCTGGAAGGGTTTATACTCAGTGAAATAAGCCAGAAAGAAAAAGAAAAATATCAGATGATTTCACTTATAGGAGGAAAGTAGAGGATCCAAATAAGAGATGAGGGAAAAATTATAATAAATCAAAAATTAAAGCCAAGGGACTCCCTGGTGGCACAGAGGTTGAGCGCTGGGTTGTGAAGCTGCCTGCAGACTCTGTAGCACTGGTTCAATCCTTGGCCACGGGGCAAGGGTCCCACATGGCGCGCAGACCTCTCCTGCTGCCCGCTGCTCCCCTCAGCAGTGTACTTTGTCACTCTGCCTGTTCAACTCTCTGCTCTGGCTCTGGTGAATTCTCTCACCCTCCCATGCCTCTGACTGTACCCAGTGCTTGTATAAATAAAGAAAGAAAGAAAGAAAAAAATAAATAAATAAATCTTAAAAAAAATTTAAAACCAAGAGGCAACTATAAATCAGAGACATTCTGCAGGGAAGGAGAATGGAGAAAGATCAAAACAGTGGTGGGAAGAGCACAAGGGAATACGGTGATGGTACATGGTTGAATTGGTGGTGGGAAATTCAGAGGGACTACACCTGAGAGAAGAAAGCATACATTGTACAAAAATGAAGAATGATGTAAAACATATATTAAAAGAAAGAATAAACCAGAAGGCATATTAAAGAAATTACTGAAAATGTAAAAACAAAACAAAACAAAAAAGAAATGCCTTGGAGTACAGCATGGTGAGCATATAATACTCTACTGAGTATTTGAAAGTTGCAGAAAGTAGACCTCAAAAGTTCTCATCAGCAGTGTTGACCATGTATATCCAAAATATTATCTGTTTGGGCCTCCCCGGTGGCGCAGCGGTTGAGCGCTGGGTTGCGAAGCTGCCCGCAGCCTCTGCAGCCGGTTCGATCCCCGGCTGCTCCCCGGCCACCAGAGGAGGGTCCCACATGGCAAGCAGACCTCTCCTGCCGCCCGCTGCTCCCCTCAGCGGTGTGCTTCGGTCCTTCTGCCTGCTCTGCTCCCCGCTCTGGCTCTGGTGAATTCTCTCACCCTCCCGCGCTTCTGACTGTACCCAGTGCATGTATAAACCAAACAAACAAACAAATAATAAATAAATAAATAAGACATGCCTCTAGAAAATTAAAAAAAAAATATTATCTTTTTAACATGCAAGCAAAATAAAAATTACTGAGAAAAAAATATGTGCAACTTATGGAAAAGTATAAGGCACTGTAATATGATGGAAGAAATCAGAGAAATATGTTGGGGGGGAGACATGACATGTACTTTAAAATAAGTTTATGTTGGAATGACATCAGGGTAATGACCAAAAATGTCTTCCTAATAAGGTCAGCATATCAAGAAAAAAGCTTGGTATCACCCATGGACAAAAAAAAAAAAAAAATGCCTTTCTGAGAGCTGAGTGCTCCAGTCCCATACACCAAGACATCTCAGAGGAGTCCCAGTCTCGAGTGCAGTGTGTACAGGCTCACAGACCACATTTCTGCAGTGACCCTGCAAGGCCCAGGACCTGACTCCACATAACTCAGCTGCATCCAGGAACAGCTGAAAATCCTATCTTTAGCCACAGTGCTCATGGAACTGCAGTCCTTAATCTCCACTCTTCCCCAGTCTCTAGACTGGAGGAACATGTGGCTGTGTTGGAAAACTCTGTGTCCTATTGGCTTACTTTTTCCTAATTATGGCACAAAACAGACAGCATCTTTTATGTGCACAAGTTGAGGGCTCATAATTCTGGGGCCAGATTTCTTTCAACTCCTATGATAATTTACCAATACTACGCTTTTCCTCAAATTAAAAAAAAAAATTCTTACTCATCTAACTATTTTACCTTACTTAAAACTACCATAAGTACCAGTAAGAGGCCTAAAGAGGAAGCATACAATTAGACTGTAGTCCTGAAATAGGCAAATATTCAACAAGGTAAATCTGCATATTGCAAACAGCCACAGCAATCCTAAAAGGCATGCAACTGATAAAGGAGACTCAGTGTCCGTGGACCCACACAGAACTGTCTGGTCCAAGTGAGAATTAGTATAAAATGTAACACAATACAAACAGCTTCAACTCCATTGATACACTATATTTTTAAGGAGCAGTAAATTTTCAGCCCCTCTTAAAAGCACTGAATGTATGGAAGAGAAATAACCAAACTCCTACCCTGAGAATGAAGTTACAGACGTTGAACCAGAAGGAAAATACACTTCCTGTTAGACAACACTAAAGCAGAAAGGGAAATTTGGAGGTTTGTAAGAGTGTGGCAGTCAAAATATGACTCGGAATTGCCAAGGCAGGTCTAACTGAGAAAATGGCCCTTGAGGAACCAACTGTAGGGATGAAGGGAGCAGGCGTGAGGATTATACGCCTTTTCCAAATGTTTTGGCTTTTTGCAATATGCAGATGCTTTTTCAGAAGAAAGAGCATGCCAGTTAGAATGAATATCAAGTACCGAGGTATGCCAGGATGAGGGAAGAGTCAAAGTTCAGGGGGGCTGGAAAGGAATGGAAGGGGCAGGATATAGAAATACAAGTGACACAGAGAGAGACAAACAGAGAGAAACCACAATGGAAGTATAGAAACTCATCTGAGATGAACAGTGGCTAGTTCCAGATAGAGATTGGAAGAACGCTGGCATGTACTCTGAGTGAACTGGGAGTCAACTAGAGTGTTTTGAGAAGAGAGGAACAACATAATCTGACTTATGCCTTAATAGGCCCACTAATATTAAAAGGATATGTTGGGCCTCCCCTGGTGGCACAGTGGTTGACCGTTGGGCTGCAAAGCTGCCTGAGCCTCTGCAGCACTGGTTTGATCCCCGACCACCGGCGAGGGTCCCACATGGCGTGCAGACCTCTTCTGCCGTGCTGGCTGCTCCCCTCAGCAGTGTACTTTGGTCCTTCTGCCTGTTCTGCTCCCCGCTCTGGCTCTGGTGAATTTTCTCACCCTCCCGCGCCTCTGACTGTACCCAGTGCTTGTATAAATAAATAAATAAATCTTTAAAAAACAACAAAGAACTTAAACTGTAACAAACAATGTATTTTTAAAAATAAAATAAAAATAAAATGATTGTTGAGTGAAAAGGAAGGGAGATAGGGACATATTAACGGTCTCTTATATTATACAAGAGAGATGATCTGGATTCAGCTTGGAAAATGTCACTGGTTTGTGGATATGTTTGGCTGTTAGACATTAGATGATTTACTGAAACATTAGTTTCCAGGTGCAACAGAAAGAGAAAGACAGGAATCGCAGGTGACCCCCAACCTTATGATAGAGCACCTGCAAGAGCTGCCGCTATCTAAAAGAGCAAAGACTATCAAATAGTCAAGACACTTGCTTGAGGTATTCTGCATCTATGTTCATCAGGTAGATTGGTCTTCATTTTCTCTTTTTGGAAGGTTTTGGTCTGGTTTTGGTATCAGAGTAATGTTGGCCTCATAGAAGCATTCCCTCTTCCTCAACCTTTAGGAAACATTCGAGAAGGGTAAGTAGCAGACATATGGTATTTTGGTACAAGTCACTTTTGCAGCCATCTGGTCCTGGGCTTTGTTGTTTGGAAAACTTTAACTTATTTATTTATTTATTTTTAATTTTATTTTTTCTAAAGATTTATTTATTTATACAAGACAGGGGAACAGGCCAGATGTGGGGGAGGGTGAGAGGATTCACCAGAGTCAAAGTGGGGAACAGAACAGGCTGACTGAAATATACTGCTGACGGGAGCAGCAGGCAGGACTGGAGAGGTCTCCCACGCCATGAGGATTGCTTAGCGGCCGATGGGAATCAAACCAGCACTGCAGAGGCTGCGGACAGCTTCACAGCGCTGCGCTCAACTGCCTGCACCACCAGGGAAGCCCGTGTTTGGAAAACTTAAAAAAAACTTTTAACAATTCCATTGTAATTGCTTTGCTCAGGTTTTCTATCTCTTCCTCATTCAGGCTTGGAAGGTTGTATTTTTCTATTTTTTTTTTTCCATTTCTTCTTTGTTTCCCGAGTTCTTGTTATATAGATGTTCATATGATCTCATATACAGATATTCATATGATCTCACAATCTTCTGTATTTCTGATATATGTACTACAACTTCTCTTTTGGTTTTGGTTATATTTATTAAGAATCTTCCTTTCTTTGCTTTGTGAACCTAGTTATAAGTTTGTCTATTTTGTGTGTTCTTCGAAGAACTTGCTTCTTGCTTCACTGATATTTTGGACTGCCTTTTTTTTTAATCTCTATTATTCTATTTCTGCTCCAATTCTTATAGTTTCCTTATTTCTCCTGGGTTTTGATTTTACATGTTCAAGTTTCTTAAATTATAAGGCTAGAGATTATATATTTTAAATATTTCTTATGGGCCTGTATTGCTTTGTACTTCACTCTTCGTACTTTGTAGGTTCTATTATACTCATGTGTTCATTTTCATTTATCTTCAGGTATTCCTAAAGTTCTCCTTTGATTTCCTCATTAACCCAATAATCATTCAATAGTAGGTTATTCAGTCTCCATTTATTACTGTTTTTCCCCATTTTTCTTGTGGTTGATTTCTCATTTGATACCATTGTGATCAGAGAAGACATTGTTATGATTGTAATCTTCATGAATTAACATTCATTGTGTGATCCAGCATGTGGTGTATCCTGAAGTATGTTCCATGTTCCCTAACAAGAATGTGTACTAACATATGCACAATGGAATATTACTCAGCAATCAAAATAGATAAACACATGCAATTTGCAGCAACATGGATGGAGCTGGAAGGGATCATGCTCAGAGAAATAAGCAAAAATACCGGATGGTCTCACTCATAGCAGGGATTTAGATAACCTAAATAAGGTACCAGGAAAAAGAATAACTATTAGAAAGAAAAAATCGAAATCAACAAACAACTATGAACCAGAGACACACTGTGGATGTGGGGTGGGGGAAGGAGGGTTTTGGGTCAAAATAAGGGGGCTGCAATTGTATGGGGAATATAAAAATAAAAGAAAAAAAGAAATGTGTACTAAGCTTTGTGGGGACAGTGCCTGTAAATGCTTATTGAGCCTATGTGGTCTGATTCCTCATTTATGGCTATTGTTTCCAAGCTCATTTTCTGTCTGTTTGTCTGTCCATTGATGAAAGTGAGGTGTTGATGTCCCCTCTACTGTCCTGTGGTTGCCAATGTTTGTTTTCAGATTTGGTAATTGTTGTCTTATATAATTTGATGCACCTTCATTTGATGCATATATACTGATGAGTGCTTTGTCTTCCCGATGTATTGATCACTTCATTATACAATATCAACCTGTCTCTCATTACCTGTTTTAGATTGAAGCCTATTTTATCAGATATAAGCTTGGCTAGCACTGCTTTTATCTAGGGCCCACTTGCCTGTAAGATTGTTTTCCAACTACATTCTTATCTGTGGAGCTCACTTATGCTCCTGGAGATAGCAAAAAGTTGGGTTTTGTTTTCTTATCTAACCAGATACTCTGTACCTTTTGGTTGGTGAGTGCAGGCTTACACTTGAGGTGATTATTGAGGTATTTGCTCTGTAAGCATAAGTCACTGTCATTTTACCTTTAGTTTTCTGGTTCTACCTATTTCCCTGTTTATGTTTTTGTAGATATTCTTCTCTTAAATTTTAACATCATCAGTCCTTTCAACATTTCTTATGACGGAGGTCTAGTGTTGACAAACTCCTGTAGCTTCAATTGCTCTACAAAGACCTTCAATTCTCTCTCAGACATTGAAGGACGGTCTCAAAGATACAGTATTTAAAGTTGGCAGTTTTATTCTTGAAGTATTTTTAATGTCATTCCATTCTCACAAGGCTTTAGGATTTCCTCAGAAAAGTCTGCTGTAAGCCTGTGGGAGGAGTACCTTTATAGGTATCCGTCTATTTTCTCCGTCCACTATGGAAATTGTTTGCCTTCACTCTTGATAGATTCACACCTATGAGGCTTAATGTAAGTGTCATTATATTTAAATAACCAAGTATTCCTTTAACCTTCAAGAGCTCATGGGATACAATGGTGGGTCATGGTTCTTCTTGTTTGAATATTTGAAAATACATAACAATGATTATTTGGTGTTTCTGTAATATTCTACTTCTTTTCTAACCACTTACATGTGAAACAAAATGGTTAACAAATTGAAGTGAAATTAAAAAAAAACAAACATTATTGTCATATAATGAGTGTGTTCCCTTTTATTGACTTGAATCTATTTATTGAATATATGAATCGATGATGGATAGACACTAAAATCTGAAAAAAAAAGTGCAGACTAAACAACTGAAGCACAAGGGATTGGGAGAAGAATGAAATAGGGATGGGACCGCACGTCATTCGCACAGCATTATGGGGTATTAGTGGTGGCTGTCACACACAGCATTTACCCGATGAGGTGTGCACATGTCCCCTAAAGCACACGCAGGCTTGGAAAACAACACTGCCTCGAAGAAGTGACAAAAACACAATGAACTACATCATTCAACTTTCAGGAGTGTTTGCCTATAATAGAGACTTTTTTTTGCTTGGACTGACAAAAGCAATCACAGCTCATTCTCCTTAAAACTTAACGAAGAGTTGTTTTTACCTTGTGCCATTTTTATCTGGTTCATGTCTCCCGCCGACTACATCCACTGTAATCACAACAGGCTTCGTACTGGCTACAAAAGCAGATTCTGGTAAAGACACTGAATCACATTGGGTTGTCTTCTTCCCTGTGTCCGTAAGCCTACTTTGAAAGAAGAACCATGTAAACCTCCTGTTTTCCAATATAAAGTGTAATGAAACAACTTTTACAACATCCCAACATTATTCACCTGCATTCACTGATATATTCTTAAAACCGTGATTAAGAAATAACCATAAGCTAGGAGAATACTCATTGCTTCAAAGCCACATGTGCAATTATGACACAATGTGATAGGAAAGAGTACATATTTGACATGCTGGGAGGCTTTACACGGGTGGTATAAGAAATACAGCAGGTCACCAAAGGTACTGGTGGAGAAACCACTCTACATAGACAATGGACCGTAAACAGTATGGTAGGGCACATCACATCTCTGTGATTCGTAAGCACACATCTCTGTGTTTCCTCCGTGGTTGAATGGGAAAGAACCATAACTGAGAGTTCAGTGCACACAGAAAGTTTAAAACATTTTCATTGCCACACTGAAAATCTGAGTTCACTGTGGAAATCTAATGCTGCTTAGACAAGAGACTAATTAGTCAATGGGTACTGTTCTTTGGCCTTTGTATTATTTAATGTAAAAATGAGCACCTAATTGAACTTGTACTGGGAATACATATTAGAAGGTCTCTGATAAATTGTCATGGGTGAAAAAGATTTACTTTAAAACAGTCACTACAGGTATCTTGCAGTGACATCAGGGTCATATGCACGTAAGATGTACCTCATCAGTTTCACCTGCCACGAACCTCAAAATGGCATCACCCATAGACAAAAACAATAGTTGTCTTTCTGATCTCAGTGATCCAGTACCATATAACCGGAGAGAGGACCGAGAGCAGGTGCAGTGAACACATGTCAGGAATTAAGGTAAGGCCAGCAGCGCACATGCAACTTTGGGCATCTATCATATACAAGGAGGGAAGAGTCATGGGGCCAAAGATCCTGGGAAACCTCAATTTGTCTGTAGGTAAAGGGCTTTGGGAAGAAATAGGAAAAATAGACTGAGGTCAAAAAATGAGAAATGGGAGAGAGAAACCTGGTAAGTGAGCTCTCCCACTGAAATTAACAGAGCCTAAACTCAAATGTAAATATTATGTGGTGGGAGAATGATTGCCATCGAGGAAGACATTGCCCATGGGTCTAAAGAGATATGTGTTGTTATCATAGAGTGAAAAATCCTTGTAGCCTTTAGAAAGCAAGTTTGGACCATGCATGAGTGGGACCCTTACTGTTGAAAGTTCAAGAGTGAAAACAGGAGAGAATGGGAATAGAGAGTTCTGTAAGCCATCAAGAGCTCATGGGACACAAAGGACACATGGTTCTTCCTGTTGGAATAGTTGCAAATGCATTACAATGAATATGTAGTATTTCTGTAACAGTCCACTTCTTTACTAACTACTTGCTTGCGAAACAAAACGGTTAAAAACTTGCAGTTATTTTGAAAAAAAAAATACAACCAAACCTTATGATCATATATTGAGTGTGTTTCCTTTTATTGACTTGAATCTATTTACTGAATTTATGAATCGATAATGGATAAATATTAAAGTATTTATTGCACTAGGTCTCCTTCACAGTCACTAAGCTAAGGATAGATATCTGAAAAAAAAAAATTGCAGAATAAACGACTGAAGCACAAGGGTTTGGGAGGAGAATGAAATAGGGATGGGGACTAATGTCCGTCATACAACATTATGAGGCCTTAGTGGTGGGTGCCAAGCACATCATTCACCCGATGAGCTGTGAACATATCCACTAAAGCACAAACAGGCTTGGAAATCTACACTCCCAGGATAAAGTGACAAAAAAACAATGATCTACATCGTTCAACTTTCAGCACTGTTCGCCTATAATAGAGACTTTTTTTTGCTTGGACTGACAAAAGCAATCACAGCTCAATGTCCTTGAACCTTAAAGGAAGAGTTGTTTTTACCTTGTGCCATTTTTATCTGGTTCATGTCTCCCGCCGACTACATTCACTGGAATCACAACAGGCTTCGTACTGGCTACAAACGCAGACTCTGGTAAAGACGTTGAATCACGTTGAGTTGTCTTCTTCCCTGTGTCCGTAAGCCTATTTAGAAAGAAGAAACCAAGTTAACCTCGATTTTCTGAGATGAAGTGTAATGAAAGAACTATTACAACATCCCAACATTATGCACCTGCATTCACTGATATATTCTTAAAACTGATGAAGAAATAACCATAAGCAAGGAGACTACTCCTTGCTTCAAAGCCACATGTACAATTATGACACAATGTGAAAGTAAAGAGTACATTTCTGACATGCTGGGAGGCTTCACTCAGGTGGTATAAGAAATAGAGGTGTTGGCCATTTGCATTTCCTCTTCAGAGAAGATTCTTTTTAGCTCTTCTGCCCATTTTTTGAAAACAGACATATGAAAAAATGTTCAACAACACTTGTAATCAGGGAAATGCAAATCAAAACTACCATGAGATACCACCTTACACCAGTGAGAATGGCACATATTAAAAAAAATAGCAACAACAAATGTTGGCGAGGATGTGGAGAAAAAGGAACTCTTCTACACTGGTGGTGGGAGTGCAAACTGGTCCAAACACTATGCAGAGCTGTGTGGAGATTTCTGGACCTACTAAACATAGAGCTTCCATATGATCCAGAAATTCCACTCCCAGGTATTTACCCAAAGGACACAGAAACATCAATTTCAAAGAACACCTGCACCCCTATGGTTATAGCAGCAATATTTACAATTGCTATGCTTTCGAAACAACCCAAAAGCCCAATAATAGATGACTGTATCAAGAAAATGTGGTACATATATACCAAGGAATATTACTCAGCATTCAAAAAAGATAAACACATGCAATTTGCAGGAACATGGATGGTGCTGAAAGGGATCATGCTCAGCGAAATAAGCCAAAAAGAAAAAGAAAAATACCGGATGGTCTCACTCATAGCAGGAATCTAGAAAACTTAAATAAGGGACCAGGAAAATGAATAACTATAAGAAAGTGAAAATCAAAATCAACAAAAAACTATGAACCAGAGACACTTTTTGGGGGGCTGGGGTGCGGGAGGGGAGGGATTGGGGTCAGAATGGGGTTTTTGCAATTGTATGGGGGAATATAAAAATTAAATGTATTATGTTAAAAAAATAAAAAATAAAAACCAAAAAAAAAAAAAGAAAAAAGAAATAGAGCTAGTCGCCAAAGGCACCGTTGGAGACACCACTCTACATAGACGATGGATCGTAAACAGTATGATTGGCACATCACATCTCAGTGTTGCCTAAGCACACATCTCTGTGTTTCCTCTGTGTTTGAAAGGGAAAGAACAATAACTGAGAGTTCACTGCACCCAGAAATTATAAGACATATTCATTGCCACTCTGAAAATCTGAGTTCACTGTGGAAAACTTCTGCTGCTTAGACAAGAGACTAATTATTCAATGGGTAATGTTCTTTAGCCTTGTATTTTTTAATGTAAATATGAGCACCTAATTGAACTTGTACTGGGAATATATATTAGAAGGTCTCTGATAAATTGTCATGGGTGAATAAGATTTACTTTAAAATATTCACTGCATGTATCTTGCAGGGACATCAGGGTCATATGCACGTAAGATGTACCTCATCAGTTTCACCTGCCACGAACCTCAAAATGGCATCACCCATAGACAAAAACAAAAGTTGTCTTTCTGATCTCAGTGATCCAGTACCATATACCCGGAGAGAGGACCGAGAGCAGGTGCAGTGAACACATGTCAGGAATTAAGGTAAGGCCGGCAGCGCACATGCCACTTTGGGCATCTATAATATATAAGGAGGGAAGAGTCATGGGGCCAAAGATCCTGGGAAACCTCAATTTGTCTGTAGGTAAAGGGCTTTGGGAAGAAATAGGAAAAATAGACAGAGGTCAAAAAACGAGAAATGGGAGGAAGAAACCTGGTAAGTGAGCTCTTCCACTGAAATTAACAGAGCCTAAACTCAAATGAAAATGTTATGTGGTGGGAGAATGATTGCCATCGAGGCAGACATTGCCCATGGGTCTAAAGAGATATGTGTTGTTATCATAGAGTGAAAAATCCTTGTAGCCTTTAGAAAGCAAGTTTGGGCCATGCATGAGTGGTACCCTTACTGTTGAAAGTTCAAGAGTGAAAACAGGAGAGAATGGGAATAGAGAGTTCTGTAAGCCGTCAAGAGCTCATGGGACACAAAGGACACATGGTTCTTCCTGTTGGAATAGTTGCAAATGCATTACAATGAATATGTGGTATTTCTGTAACAGTCCACTTCTTTACTAAATACTTGCTTGCGAAACAAAAAGGTTAAAAACTTGCAGTTATTTTGAAAAAAAAAATACAACCAAACCCTATGATCATATATTGAGTGTGTTTCCTTTTATTGACTTGAATCTATTTACTGAATTTATGAATCGATAATGGATAAATATTAAAGTATTTATTGCACTAGGTCTCCTTCACAGTCACTAAGCTAAGGATAGAAATCTGAAAAAAAAAATTGCAGAATAAACGACTGAAGCACAAGGGTTTGGGAGGAGAATGAAATAAGGATGGGGCCTAACGTCCATCATACAACATTATGAGGCCATAGTGGTGGGTGCCAAGCACATCATTCACCCGATGAGTTGTGAACATATCCACTAAAGCACAAACAGGCTTGGAAATCTACACTCCCAGGATAAAGTCACAAAAAAACAATGATCTACATCGTTCAACTTTCAGCACTGTTTGCCTATAATGGAGACTTTTTTTTGCTTGGACTGACAAAAGCAATCACAGCTCATTGTCCTTGAACCTTAAAGGAAGAGTTGTATTTACCTTGTGCCATTTTTATCTGGTTCATGTCTCCCGCCGACTACATTCACTGGAATCACAACAGGCTTCGTACTGGCTACAAACGCAGATTCTGGTAAAGACGTTGAATCACGTTGGGTTGTCTTCTTCCCTGTGTCCGTAAGCCTACTTAGAAAGAAGAAAACAAGTTAACCTCGATTTTCTGAGATACAGTGTAATGAAAGAACTATTACAACATCCCAACATTATGCACCTGCATTCACTGATATATTCTTAAAACTGATGAAGAAATAACCTTAATCAAGGAGAATACTCCTTGCTTCAAAGCCACATGTACAATTATGACACAATGTGAAAGTAAAGAGTACATTTCTGACATGCTGGGAGGCTTCACTCAGGTGGTATAAGAAATAGAGGTGTTGGCCATTTGCATTTCCTCTTCAGAGAAGATTCTTTTTAGCTCTTCTGCCCATTTTTTGAAAACAGACATATGAAAAAATGTACAACAACACTTGTAATCAGGGAAATGCAAATCAAAACTACCATGAGATACCACCTTACACCATTGAGAATGGCACATATTAAAAAAACTAGCAACAACAAATGTTGGCGAGGATGTGGAGAAAAAGGAACTCTTCTACACTGGTGGTGGGAGTGCAAACTGTTCCAAACACTATGCAGAGCTGTGTGAAGATTTCTGGACCTACTAAACATAGAGCTTCCATATGATCCAGAAATTCCACTCCCAGGTATTTACCCAAAGGACACAGAAACATCAATTTCAAAGAACACCTGCACCCCTATGGTTATAGCAGCAATATTTACAATTGCTAAGCTTTGGAAACAACCCAAAAGCCCAATAATAGATGACTGTATCAAGAAGATGTGGTACATATATACCAAGGAATATTACTCAGCATTCAAAAAAGATAAACACATGCAATTTGCAGGAACATGGATGGCGCTGAAAGGGATCATGCTCAGCGAAATAAGCCAAAAAGAAAAAGAAAAATACCGGATGGTCTCACTCATAGCAGGAATCTAGAAAACTTAAATAAGGGACCAGGAAAATGAATAACTATAAGAAAGTGAAAATCAAAATCAACAAAAAACTATGAACCAGAGACACTATTTTGGGGGCTGGGGTGCGGGAGGGGAGGGATTGGGGTCAGAATGGGGTTGTTGCAATTGTATGGGGGAATATAAAAATTAAATTTATTATGTTAAAAAAATAAAAAAATAAAAACCAAAAAAAAAAAAAGAAAAAAGAAATAGAGCTAGTCGCCAAAGGCACCGTTGGAGACACCACTCTACATAGACGATGGATCGTAAACAGTATGATTGGCACATCACATCTCAGTGTTGCCTAAGCACACATCTCTGTGTTTCCTCTGTGTTTGAAAGGGAAAGAACAATAACTGAGAGTTCACTGCACCCAGAAATTATAAGACATATTCATTGCCACTCTGAAAATCTGAGTTCACTGTGGAAAACTTCTGCTGCTTAGACAAGAGACTAATTATTCAATGGGTAATGTTCTTTAGCCTTGTATTTTTTAATGTAAATATGAGCACCTAATTGAACTTGTACTGGGAATATATATTAGAAGGTCTCTGATAAATTGTCATGGGTGAATAAGATTTACTTTAAAATATTCACTGCATGTATCTTGCAGGGACATCAGGGTCATATGCATGTAAGATGTACCTCATCAGTTTCACCTGCCACGAACCTCAAAATGGCATCACCCATAGACAAAAACAATAGTTGTCTTTCTGATCTCAGTGATCCAGTACCATATACCCGGAGAGAGGACCGAGAGCAGGTGCAGTGAACACATGTCAGGAATTAAGGTAAGGCCGGCAGCGCACATGTAACTTTGGGCATCTATAATATATAAGGAGGGAAGAGTCATGGGGCCAAAGATCCTGGGAAACCTCAATTTGTCTGTAGGTAAAGGGCTTTGGGAAGAAATAGGAAAAATAGACAGAGGTCAAAAAACGAGAAATGGGAGGGAGAAACCTGAGCTCTCCCACTGAAATTAACAGAGCCTAAACTCAAATGAAAATGTTATGTGGTGGGAGAATGATTGCCATCGAGGCAGACATTGCCCATGGGTCTAAAGAGATATGTGTTGTTATCATAGAGTGAAAAATCCTTTTAGCCTTTAGAAAGCAAGTTTGGACCATGCATGAGTGGGACCCTTACTGTTGAAAGTTCAAGAGTGAAAACAGGAGAGAATGAGAATAGAGAGTTCTATAAGCCGTCAAGAGCACATGGGACACAATGGTGAGACCTGGTTCTTCTTGTTTGAATAGTTGCAAACACATTACAATGAATATGTGGTATTTCTGTAACAGTCTACTTCTTTTCTAACTACTTGCTTGTGAAACAAAATGGTTAAAAGCTTGCAGTTATTTTGAAAAAAAAAATAAAACCAAACTCTATGATCATATGTTGAGTGTGCTTCCTTTTATTGACTTGAATCTATTTACTGAATTTATGAATCGATAATGGATAGATATTAAAGTATTTATTGCACTAGGTCTCCTTCACAGTCACTAAGCTAAGGAACTAGAAATCTGAAAAAAAATTGCAGAATAAATGACTGAAGCACAAGGGTTTGGGAGGAGAATGAAATAGGGATGGGGCCTAGCGTCCGTCATACAACATTATGAAGCCTTAGTGGTGGGTGCCAAGCACATCATTCACCCGATGAGGTGTTACATATCCCAAAAGCACAAACAGGCTTGGAAAACTACACTCCCAGGATGAAGTGACAAAAACACAATGATCTACATCATTCAACTTTCAGCACTGTTTGCCTATAATAGAGACCTTGTTTTGCTTGGACTGACAAAAGCAATCACAGCTCATTGTCCTTGAACCTTAAAGGAAGAGTTGTTTTTACCTTGTGCCATTTTTATCTGGTTCATGTCTCGCGCTGACTACATTCACTGGAATCACAACAGGCTTCGAACTGGCTACAAACGCAGATTCTGGTAAAGACGCTGAACCACGTTGGGTTGTCTTCTTCCCTGTGTCTGTAAGACTACTTTGAAAGAAGAAACCATGTAAACCTAGATTTTCTGAGATAAAGTGTAATGAAAGAACTATTACAACATCCCAACATTATGCACCTGCATTCACTGATATATTCTTAAAACTGATGAAGAAATAACCATAAGCAAGGAGAATACTCCTTGCTTCAAAGCCACATGTACAATTATGACACAATGGGAAAGTAAAGAGTACATTTCTGACATGCTGGGAGGCTTCACTCAGGTGGTATAAGAAATAGAGGTGTTGGCCATTTGCATTTCCTCTTCAGAGAAGTTTCTTTTTAGCTCTTCTGCCCATTTTTTGAAAACAGACATATGAAAAAATGTTCAACAACACTTGTAATCAGGGAAATGCAATTCAAAACTACCATGAGATACCATCTTACACCAGTGAGAATGGCACATATTAAAAAAACTAGCAACAACAAATGTTGGCGAGGTTGTGGAGAAAAAGGAACTCTTCTACACTTGTGGTGGGAGTGCAAACTGGTCCAAACACTATGCAGAGCTGTGTGGAGATTTCTGGACCTACTAAACATAGAGCTTCCATATGATCCAGAAATTCCACTCCTAGGTATTTACCCAAAGGACAGAGAAACATCAATTCCAAAGAACACCTGCACCGCTATGGTTATAGCAGCACTATTTACAATAGCTAAGCTTTGGAAACAACCCAAAAGCCCAAAAATAGATGAGAGTATCAAGAAGATGTGGTACATATATTCCATGGAATATTACTCAGCATTCAAAAAAAGATAAACACATGCAATTTGCAGCAACATGGATGGCGCTGGAAGGGATCATGCTCAGCGAAATAAGGCAAAAACAAAAAGAGAAATACTGGATGGTCTCACTCATAGCAGGAATCTAGAAAACTTAAATAAGGGACCAGGAAAATGAATAACTATAAGAAAGTGAAAATCAAAATCCACAAAAAACTATGAACCAGAGACACTTTTTGGGGTGTGGGGGGCAGGAGGGGAGGGATTGCGGTCAGAATGGGGTTGTTGCAATTGTATGGGGGAATAAAAAGTTAAATTTATTATGTTAAAAAAATAAAAGCAAAAAAAAAAAAAGAAAAAGGAAATTGAGCTGGTCACCAAAGGCACCGTTGGAGACACCACTCTACATAGACGATGGATCGTAAACAGTATGATTGGCACATCACATCTCTGTGTTGCCTAAGCACACATCTCTGTGTTTCCTCTGTGTTTGAAAGGGAAAGAACAATAACTGAGAGTTCAGCGCACCCAGAAATTTTAAGACATATTCAATGACATTCTGAAAATCTGAGTTCACTGTGGAAAACTTCTGCTGCTTAGACAAGGGACTAATTATTCAATAGGTAATGTTCTTTAGCCTTTGTATTTTTTAATGTAAAAATGAGCACCTAATTAAACTTGTACTGGGAATATATATTAGAAGGTCTCTGATAATTCTCATGGGTGAAAAATATTTACATTTAAATTTTAAATATTCACTACATGTATCTTGCAGTGATAGCAGGGTCATATGGACGTAAGATGTACCTCATCCGTCTCCCTGCCACAAAACATAAAAAAATGGCATCACCCATAGACAAAAACAAAAGATGTCTTTCTGATCTCAGTGATCTAGTGCCAAATACACGGAGAGAGGACCAAGAGCAGGTGCAGTGAACACATGTCAGGAATTAAGGAATGTCCGGCAGCGTACATGGATCTTTGGGCATCTATCAAATTCAAGGAGGGAAAAGTCATGGGACCAAAGATCCTGGGAAATCTCAACTTGTCCGTAGGTAAGGGATTTGATAAGAAACAGGAAAAATAGACTGAGGTCAAAAAACGAGAAATGGGAGGGAGAAACGTGGTAAGTGAGCTCTCCCACTGAAATGAACCGAGCCTACATTCAAATGAAAATATTACGTGGTGGGAGAATGATTGCCATCGAGGCAGACATTGCCCATGGGTCTAAAGAGATATGTGTTATTATAATAGAGTGAAAAATCCTTGTAGCCTTTAGAAAGCAAGTTTGGACCATGCATGAGTGGGACCCTTACAGTTGAAAGTTGAAGAGTGAAAACAGGAGAGAATCGGAATAGACAGTACTGTAAGCCTTCAAGAGCTCATGGGATACAATGGTGAGACACGGTTCTTCTTGTTTGAATAGTTGCAAATACATTGCAATGATTATCTGGAATTTCTGTAATAGTCTACTTCTTTTCGAACCATTTGCTTGTGAAACAAAATGGTTAACAACGTGCAGTTTTATTGAAAAAAAAAATACAACCAAACCCTATGATCATATATTGAGTGTGTTTCCTTTTATTGACTTGAATCTATTTACTGAATTTATAAATCGATGATGGATAGATATTAAAGTATTCATTGCAAAAGGTCTCCTTCACAGTCACTAAGCTACAGAAGTAGAAATCTGAAAAAAAAAAAATGCAGAATAAACGACCTAAGCACATGGGGTTGGGAGGAGAATGAAATAGGGATGGGGCCTAACGTCCATCGTACAGCATATGAGGCATTAGTGGTAGGTGTCAAGCACAGCATTCACCCGATGAGGTGTGAACATATACCCTAGGGCACTCACATGCTTGGAAATCTACACTGCCTTGATGAAGTGACAAAAACACAATGATCATCATCATTCAACTTTCAGCAGTGTTTCCCTATAATAGAGACTTTTTTTTTGCTTGGACTGACAAAAGCAATAACAGCTCATTGTCCTTGAACCTTAAAGGAAGTGTTGTTTTTACCTTGTGCCATTCTTAACTGCTTCATATCTCCAGCCGACTGCATTCACTGGAATCACAACAGGCTTCGTACTGGCTACAAACGCAGATTCTGGTAAAGACACTGAACCACATTGGGTTGTCTTCTTCCCTGTGTCCGTAAGCCTACCATGAAAGAATAAACCATGTAAACCTCGTGTTTACTAAGATAAAGTGTAATGAAAAAACTTTTACAACATCCCAACATTATCCACCTGCATTCACTGATATATTCTTAAAACCCTGATGAAGAAATAACCATAAGCAAGGAGAATACTCCTTGCTTCAAAGCCTCATGTACAATTATGACACAATGTGATAGGAAAGAGTACATTTTTGACATGCTGGGAGGCTTCACACAGGTGGAATAAGAAATACAGCAGGTCACCAAAGGTACTGGGGGAGAAACCACTCTACATAGACGATGGATCGTAAACAGTTTGATAGGGCACATCACATGTCCGTGTTTCCTAAGCATACATCTCTGTGTTTCCTCTGTGTTTGAAAGGGAAAGAACAATAACTGAGAGTTCAGTGCACCCAGAAATTTTAAAATATATTCAATGCCACACGAAAATCTTAGTTCACTGTGGAAAACTACTGCTTCTTAGACAAGAGACTATTTAATCAATGTGTACTGTTCTTTGGCCTTTGTATTTTTTAATGTAAAAATGAGCACCTTACTGAACTTATACTGGGAATATATATTAGAAGTTCTCTGATAAATTCTCATGGGTGAAAAAGATTTACTTTTAAAACATTCACTACAGGTATCTTGCAGTGACATCAGGGTCATATGCACGTAAGATGTACCTCATCAGTTTCACCTGCCACGAACCTCAAAATGGCATCACCCATAGACAAAAACAAAGGTGGTTTTTCTGATCTCAGGGAACCAATACCATTTACCCGGAGAGAGAACCCAGAGCAGGTGCAGTGAACCATGTCAGGAATTAAGATAAGGCCAGCAGCGTACATGCAATTTTGGGCAACTATCATATTCAAGGAGTAAAAGTCATGGGGCCAAAGATCCAGGGAAATGTCAATTTGTCTGTAGGTGCTTTGAGAAGAAATAGGAAAAACAGACTGAGGTCAAAAACGAGAAATGGGAGGGAGAAACCTGTTAAGTGAACTCTCCCACTGAAATTAGAGAGCCTAAAGTCAAATGAAAATATTATGTGGTGGGAGAATGTTTGCCATCAAGGCAGGCATTGCCCATGGGTCTAAAGAGATATGAGTTGTTATCATAGAGTGAAAAATCCTTGTAGCCTTTAGAAAGCAAGTTTGGACCATACATGAGTGGGACCCTTGCTGTTGAAAGTTCAAGAGTGAAAACAGGAGAGAATCGGAATAGACAGTTTTGTAAGCCGTCAAGAGCACGTGGGATACAATGGCGAGACACGGTTCTTCTTGTTTGAATAGTTGCAAATACATTACAATGATTATCTGGTATTTCTGTAATAGTCTACTTCTTTTCTAACCACTTGCATGTGAAACAAAATGGTTAACAACTTGAAGTTGTATTGGAAAAATAAAAAGCAACCAAAATGTATGATCAATATTGAGTGTTTCGTTTTATTGACTTGAATATATTTACTGATTTATGAATCGATGATGGATAGATATTAAAGTATTTATTGCACTAGGTCTCCTTCACAGTCACTAAGCTAAGAAACTAGAAGTCTGAAAAAAAAAAAAGCAGAATAAACGACTGAAGCACAAGGGGTTGGGAGGAGAATGAAATAGGGATGGGGCCTAATGTCCGTCATATAGCATTCTTAGGCATTAGTGGTGGGTGTCATGCACAACATTCACCCGATGAGAAGTGAACATATCCCTGAATGCACACACAGGCTTGGAAAACTACACTGCCTTGAGGAAGTGACAAAACCACAATGATCATCATCATTCAACTTTCAGCAGTGTTTGCCTATAATAGAGACTTTTTGTTTTGCTTGGACTGACAAAAGCAATCACAGCTCATTGTCCTTGAATCTTAACGAAGAGTTGTTTTTACCTTGTGCCATTTTTGTCTGGTTCATGTCTCCCGCCGACTACATTCACTGGAATCACAACAGGCTTCGTACTGGCTACAAACGCAGATTCTGGTAAAGACGCTGAATCATGTTGGGTTGTCTTCTTCCCTGTGTCCGTAAGCCTACTTTGAAAGAAGAAACCATGTAAACCTCGTGTTTTCTAAGATAAAGTGTAATGAAACAACATTTACAACATCCCAACATTATCCACCTGCATTCACTGATATATTCTTAAAACTTTGATGAAGAAATAACCATTAGCAAGGAGAATACTCCTTGCTTCAAAGCCACATGTGCAATTATGACACAATATGATAGTAAAGAGTACATTTTTGACATGCTGGGAGGCTTCACACAGGTGGTATAAGAAATACAGCAGATCACCAAAGGCACTGGTGGAGAAACCACTCTACATAGACAATCGATCGTAAACAGTATGATTGGCACTTCACATCTCTTTGTTTCCTAATTAAACATACCTGTGTTTCCTCTGTGTTTGAAAGGGAAAGAACAATAACTGAGAGTTCAGTGCACCCAGAAATTTTAAAACATATTCAATGCCACACTAAAATCTGAGTTCACTGTGGAAAACTACTGCTGCTTTGACAAGAGGCTAATTATTCAATGTGTACTGTTCTTTGGCCTTCTTATTTTTTAATGTAAAAATGAGCACCTAATTGAACTTGTACTGGGAATATATATTAGAAGTTCTCTGATAAATTCTCATGGGTGAAAAAGATTTACTTTTAAAACATTCACTACAGGTATCTTGCAGTGACATCAGGGTCATATGCACGTAAGATGTACCTCATCAGTTTCACCTGCCACGAACCTCAAAATGGCATCACCCATAGACAAAAACAAAAGTTGTCTTTCTGATCTCAGTAATCCAGTACGGTATACCCGGAGAGAGGACCCAGAGCAGGTGCACTGAACACATGTCAGAAATTAAGGTAAGGCTGGTAGCGTAAATGCAACTTTGGGCATCTATTATATTCAAGGAAGTAAAAGTCATAGGGCCAACGTTCCTGGGAAACATCAATGTAATGACGTCACTGTAATGTCCAAAGAAGTCTCTGCTACTCAAAACAACAATTTGTCATCTGTCATGTATAAAAATAGTTGCAATTATGTCCTGATTGACCCAGAAACGCACATCATTTGAGGAGCCCAGCTGCAAGTTCAGGAAGTATAGGTCGGGAATTAAGATACCTGTAGTATAACTATAACTTTGGACATCTTTAGCATATTCATGGAAGTAAAAGTTATGGATAGAAGACCTGGGAAACTTCAACTTGTGCAAAGGCAATGGGGTTGAAAAGATGTAGGAAAAACTAATTGAAGTCAAAGTATAAGAAATGGGATTAGGATACCAGGCCAGTGAGTTCTCCCCTGAAATTTCCATAGCATAGAGTCCAATGAAGAAAATGTGTTGAAGGAGAGTGATTTCCATTGAGGCAGACATAGCCCATGGGTCTAAAAAGCTATGTGTCAATATCACAAATTGAAAAATCTGTGGTAACCATTAGAAAGCAAATTTTGAGCAGGAATGTGTGGGACCATTACTGCTGTAAGTTCAAGAATGAAAACAAGAAAAACTGGGGATAGGTAGTTTTGTTGGCCTTAAGAGCTCATGGCATACCATGGTGGGTTACAATTCTTTTTTTGACTAGTTTGCAATACACAATCATGATTATTGAGTATTTCAGTAATAACCTACTTCTTTTCTAATTAGCTCCATGTGACACATTTATCAGAAAAGTAAAGGAAAATTCAAAAATAAAATGTCTCCTGATTGTATTTCCATATTGAATTTAACCTATTTTTTGAGTTTATGAATGGATGCAGAAAGATATTAAAGTGTGTATGCAATGAATCTCCTCCTCACACTCACTAAACAAAGGTACTAGAAAACAAAACAAAAGAAGCCAAGAATATCGGACTACAACTGAGTGCACTGGAAAAGGATCACAAAGCATTGCGGGGTTAGAACTAAACAGACAGGGAACCAAACCTACAGGAAAGCAATATGGATACACTGGTGGTTGCTGTCGGCAGGAATATTCATCTGATGAAGAAGCCACACCTATGTGGCTTGGTGTAGGTCTCATTATATTTAAATAACCAAGTATTCTTTTAGCTTTGTGGACCTGTATAATTTATTCCTCTCTCAGGTTTGGGGAGTTTTTCTCCTATTATTTCTTTGAAATAAGTTCTCTGCTCTGTCCCCCCTCTTCTGGAGTACCCGATATCCTTATGAGCCTTTTCTAATGGAATCAGGTAGTTATTCAAATGTCTCTTCATTTCCTTTTGTTTTTCTTTCTCTTTCTTCTTCCACCTGGGTCCTTTGAGACCACTGATTCATTCCCCACTTGGTGTAATCTATTTCCATAGCTGTCTCCAGAAACTTTTATCTCCTCTATTGGTCTTTTTACAATCCTACAATTCTGTTATTTTCTTATTTAAATCACTATTTTTATTTCTCATGACATTTGTTCTATCACTCTAATTAGCTTTTCTAAGTTCCTGTGTTCACTTTGACTTGCCTTTCCATGTTTTCTTCCACTTCTTTATGACAATTTTTAAGTCTGTATTTGATAAGAGATTAAGTTTTCCTTGTATTTGTGGTTGAACATCGGATATTTCTCTCCTTATGAAAACACAGTCCCTTGATAGCTCAATGTGTCTTGTGTTGTATTTCATTGCCTTCTAATTTTGCTGCTTTAGATCTCCCTATTTGTTAAAGTACTTACAGCACTTACTTCAAGATAGAAAATATGCTTGAAATTCTGAAAGACGCCATTGAGTTCCCCTTCAGAATGAACTTACCAAATTCCTCTATCAAAGTGTCTAAGAATACCCCTCACATTTGTCAACCCTTGTTATTATTGTTTTAATGAAGTACTTATCATTATGATTTTAAACATGTTATCTCATTATTAATTTGCATTTTTATGACTACTCAGCAAATTTATTTATCTCTAGCAAAAAAACTGAAGTTGTTAATCATTATACTCACTCAAATTTGAATAACATAAAAAATAACTAGTACCTATAGTAAAATATTATTACCTATAAGGATCTTCTTTGGTCATTGAAATAGAACAGTGCTGATTATCAGTTTTTCCACTCTTTGCTTGTTGAGTTAATCCACTGCTGACACTATCAGAATCAGACACGTCTTCTAATATCAAGTCACCACAGTCGTGCTTCTTTCCTTCATGAACCTTTAATCAAAGTTTGATATTAGGGATCATTGTTATTACTTTATTTATTTTAAGAACTTTTTGTTTTCACTACCTTTGTAATTTTACTCAGTTTCTTATGATTTTAATAAGTACTAATATTCCCCCCCCAATGTTTTTCCTTCAAAACTTTCACAGGGTCTGGAACCCTTGCAGGCCTGAAAATGAAGGAGGAGGAAATCCTCACATTCCTTGCAGCAGGAACCCATTTACGCGCCACTAACCTTGACTTCCAAATGGAACAGTACATCTACAAGGGGAAATGTGATGGTACTTACATCACAAATTTGAAGATAACCTGCAAGTAGCTTCCATAGGTGGCTCGAGCTGTATTGTCATTGAAACTGGCTGATATCAGTGTCATATCTTCCAGGAACACTAGCCAGCAAGTTGTGCTGAGATTTGTTGCTGCCACCGGAACCATTCACGTTGCCCATTTCAGTCCTGGAATCTTCAATGACAGGATCAACGTAGCCTTCCAGGAGCCAGCACTATCATGGCTGCTGGTCCCAGGACTGACTGCCAACCTAATCTCACAGAGACATCTTAACTTTAAACCTGCCTATCACTGTTCAGATAACACAGACTCTCCTCAGTGCTATGTGAATTTGTCATCATATGCAGCAAGGGAGTCTGAGGTGGTGGATGTTGGCCTATTCAGTTGGAAGACTATTCTTTTACCATTCACAATACCATGTTATTTCCATAGAAATACTGATGATTTATCACAAAAGGTGGAATCCAACAATTTATTAAGAAAAGAAACTCAATGGTGAAATTTACCATTAATGAATTAGTTACTAAAAATTTTACTAAAAGAGAAAACAATTGAATAAAATAGCAAAGTAGTTCCAAAATCTCTCCTTTAAGGTCTTTAACCAAAAACTTGAGTTATGTTAACTCAAAAAAAGCATGTATGCTTTCATAAGAGAAGAATATTTATTAATTCTCTAAAATGTGCTAAGCCTTCACAAATATCTTCAACACAGAAAAGAAGGGATTATGATGATGCTTACCCCACTTCCTGCTTCCTTGTTAGAAATTCTGACATGTTTAAATAAAATGAACAGATATGACTTACTGTTTTCTCTCATCAGAATGTCCTTCTTCTACATCTTCACATGACTAACTCCTTCTCATCCTTCCCTTGGCAGCTTTTGGCTCACTCAGAGAGATCACTTTTGACCATCAAAATACTACTGCTACTCCATTCCCACTCTGACTATGAACTCCCCCAATCTATTCTAACCTAAAATTCTCATGTTTCTTTATATGAAATACTTAGACTTACAATGAATCAGCTGCTAATTTGTCTGCTCCTGCAACTTCTACCGATCAACTTGTACATGCAGTATCTAAATGCCATGCACATCGTTGGTATTCAATGATAGAAACTTTAATAGTCAAAATCTTTAAAATATTATGAAGAAGGTTTCAAATACCAAACCACAATATATGACTTATCACTATACAAAGGATATCACTAATAACAGCCCTAATAAGAAATCCAAATGCCAATTTTAACACTCCCATTCTTTTCTGATACCACTGCCATTTGATTGTCCTTCACAGTTTCAAAAAGTTCTTCAATATTTAGAAAGCACTAAATATCATCCTGATGGCATTGTCGTATTTCTATAACAATCTTTATAGTTTACCAATTATTTTTATTTGTTACTACATCTGTTCATTACATATACCTGAGAAGAAAGTAGGAGTATCATTTTTATAAACAAGGTCATGGGCATACAAAGAGGTTCAATAATTTTGTTCAAGATTCCGTGGCTAGTAAGTGACAAAGCCAAGATACTAACATGTCTTTTGATTTCAAATATGGTGTTTGTAACATTGTGCAAGACCTACGCTCACTAGTCTTTTTGTTACTCTCATGTATATCACAGAATAATGACTGGCCTTAGGGAGACCCAAAATAATTCTTTAGTTTTTAGATAAAATTAACTTCATAACACAACATGATTTTTGTATGACTTCTAAGCCTTAGTTTTTGGCACTATACCAAACTAGTTCCATTAAGTGCATTTTGCCAATTAGCAGACATATGATATAATAGTGGTGGTAGTACACTTAGCACATAATTTTTTTATTAATTGCACATAAGAAAGTGAAAATGAAAATCAACAAAAAACTATGAACCAGAGACACTTTTAGGGGTGCGGGGGTGGGAGGGGAGGGATTGGGGTCAGAATGGGGGGGCTGCAATTGTATGGGGAATATAAAAATAAAATTTATTATTTAAAAAAATAAATAAAATAAAAATAAAAACTCTAAGGGAATAATTTTATGGCAAACACAGAAGTGGGAAAGCAAAGTCAAAGAATGTTCTTTATATTTTGAATAACATTCCAATGTTTATATTTTAAAATGATACCATCCCTGGGTGGAATGAGGTCCCAGTGACAGACCCTCTACAACCAATGGCCACACCAACCCTCCCAGCAATCAGAACAAAGCCAAAGGGCTTTGGGGAAGGCTCTAGGATCACTCCAGATCCAACAATACTCCAGTAACTATACCCAATATCCAATGAATACCCAAAGCAGTGGAAAAGACACACAACAAAACCCAAAACTACAGCAGAGAAAATCCACAGCCAAAAATGGGCAGGAATAAAAATATGAAATGCCAGGCAAGCCATCAGGGAAATAACACACCACTAGAGAAACAAAACTCCACAACCAAACTACAAACAAATAGAAGAGCCCTTTGACCAATCAGATGCAGAATTCAAGTATACCATGGTTAAGAAAATGTCAAAATGGGAATAAACAAATCTCAGAAAGGGAAATGAACACTATGAGAAACCCAATCAGCAACAATGATTGAAAGTGTGACTTTAAACAGGAAATTAACAGAAATACAGGAGGAAACAAAAAATTCAGGAGAAAGCCATGAAATTAGAATAAATCAAGCGGAAGAGCAAATCAGTGATCTCAAGAATCAAAAAGAGGTAAGAAGCAAGATACAAAAGGGGAAGGAATGAAGAAATCCTTTGAGAATGATCTGACAGCATGAATCACAGGAATCAAAGATGGAGAAGAAAGAGAATGGCACTGAGAATTGATTTAGGGAAATAGCGCCTGAGAAATTCCCAACCTTGAAAAAGGAAATGAACATAGAAATACAGGAAGCAAAGGAAACGCTAGGCTACTGTTAGGGGGAAATTATGTCCTGAACAAGCTCCACACGGGTTTTGTGGACTCCACCCCAACTCCAGACCAAAGCCATTGAGACACTGGGAACTACAAATCCCATCATCACCCAAAGGAGAGTTTCTGGGAACTGAGGGTGGAGCTAGCAGCCAGGCTTGGTATAAAACCAGACATGTGGGCCTTGGTGTTCCCCATGGCCTCTCAGCTCTTGGCTTGACTCTTGGCTTTTTGCCATTGGGATTCCAGCTCAGTGGAACTAGTAGGAT
>NW_028167896.1:0-62254 GCF_964194135.1 Talpa europaea
ACAATAAAATTTATTATTAAAAAAAATAAATAAAAAACAAAATTAAAAAAAAATAAAAATAAAAAAAAATGTTCTCCCAGTTGGTGGGGTTTCTCTTTGTTTTTGTTATTGTCTCTTTTGCTGTGCAGAAGCTCTTTAATTTGATGTAGTCCCAGCTGTTTATCTTTGCCTTCACTATCACTGCTTTGGGTGATGTGTTTGTAAAGATGTCTTTGATGTGCAAATCATGTAGTGTTTCGCCTATATTTCCTTCTATGTATTTTGTGGTTTCAGGTCTTATGTCTAGTTCTTTAATCCATTTTGAGTTGATTTTTGTGTATGGTGTGAGGTAGTGGTCAAGCTTCATTCTTTTGCATGTGGCAACCCAGTTTTCCCAGCACCATTTATTGAACAAACTTTCTTTGCTCCAATGCATAGTCTTTGCTCCTTTGTCAAAGATTAGTTGACATAAATCTGTGGGTTTATTTCTGGATTTTCTATTCGATTCCATTGGTCTGTGTGTCTGTTCTTCTTCCAATACCATGCAGTTTTGATGATTATGGCTTTGTAGTAGAGTTTGAAGTCTGGGAGTGTGATGCCTCCATTCCCTTCTTTTTTTTTTCAGGAGAGCTTGGCTATTCGGAGTTTTTTGTAATTCCATATGAATTTCATCAATAATTGTTCTAGTTCTTTGAAGAATGACATTGAGATTTTGATTGGAATAGCATTGAATCTGTATATTGCTTTTGGTAGGATGGCCATTTAATAATGTTTATTCTACCAATCCATGAGCAGGGGATGTCTTTCCATTTATTTGTGTCTTCTTCTATTTCTTTTAATAGTGTGTTATAGTTTTCTTTCTATAGGTCCTTTACCTCTTCAGGCTCAGTGTCCAAGGCTTCCCCCAGGCACTGAGCACGTGCTGCTGTCGCCCAGAATACAGGGCCCCCAAGGTCTACCTTGGCCAGCAGTACAACGGCCCCAAGGTGGACGTGTGGAGCCTGGGCATCATGCCCTACGAAATGGTGACCGGCACACTGCCCTTCAGGGGGCCCAGCCTCAGGGCAATCAGGGAGTGCGTCCTGGGTGGGAACGTCCACCAGACCACCTACTTCATGGTCCAGGGCGGGGACCTGCTGGCCAAAATGCTGGCACGGGACCCCTGGAAGCGCAGCACCCTGGAGAGCATCCAGCAGCACGCCTGGGTAGCAGAAACGAGCAGGGGACTCCTGCCCTTCAGCGAGCTGTCGCTCTGCCCCAGGACCTGGCCATAACCAAAGGTATGGAGCGCCTGGGCTACCAGAGGCAGGAAATTCGGGAGGCCATTGACACTAACAAGTACCGCGAGGTCATGGCCACCTACCTGATCCTCCGCTCCAGGAAGCAGGCGGGGGAGGAGGACTATGGGGAGGAGGGCGAGGAGCGGCCCAGGCGCGTTACCTTCCAGGTGCCGAAGCGCGTCACCTTCCGGGATCCCGGCTACCCTGATTACAAGGACTCCCCACCCACACCCACCCCGCCGGCACCTGAGGTTTCGGGGAATACCCCAAGGCCGGGTATCCTGGGAAAGCACCCAGTGCAGAAGATTGGAAAGGATACCCACCCCACTCCCTCAGCCTGAGGTTTTGGGGAATGCCCCAAGGCCAGGAATCCTGCGAAAGCAGGAAATCCAAAAGAGGGGAAAGGATGCCACCCCGGACAACAGGGTCAACTCCACCAGGTCCCTGAGCTGGAGGATGCGCAGCAGCACACCACTGCTGCAGGTCCCAGCCCCCTGCTAGAGGACAACCCAAAGGGCAGTCCCTCTGCGCTAGGCCCAGAGCTGGAGGATGCCTGGGGGGACACCAGCACCTCTGTGGCTAGACCCCAGCAGGAGGACCCTGGGGAGCACAGGAGCACCGCGGTGTCAGTCCTCCAGCTGGAGAACACTGGGGAGCACGGCAGCACCACTGAGACAGGCCCCCAGCTGGAGAGGGACCAGGAAAGCAGGGCCAACAGGATCAGTCCAGCTCCCCAGCCCTCCAGCACCACCCTAAGACATCCCCCAATATGTGACTGGCCTTCCAGTGCAGTGGCCCCTTCAGCAATCATCAGGGCCAGAGATAGAGTATTAGAAATTATCCTAGAATTTTGTTGCTGCTGTGCAGCATTGGAACTGGAGAGCAACAAAGATTAAAAATAGCGCCATACCCGGCAGAAGACCCCCCACCCCCAAAGAACAAGCACTCAGTGGCCATGGTGAACAGGAGTACACCAGGGAAGGTTGAGGCTCTGGAGAGGCTCCGGGGCTGGGCCCAGTCAGAGGGGCCAAGAGCAGCATGAGACTCACAGGACTGCAGCACAGAAGTCTGGGCAGCACTGATGTCCCTGGAGCAGAGCAGGTGAAGGACCAGGCAGGCAACGAAACTGGTGAAGCATCTGGAGAGGAGCAGAGCGGGTGAGGGTTGGCGTGTGAAGGGGTTGGGGAGAGTTGAGCAGGTACAGGACCAGGAGAGGGGTGTGGGGCTGTGTGGGCAGAGCCTCCAGAGGTCCCAGGGCCACAGGCGAAGAACCCTAGGCCTCTCTCCCCCATCTTAGGTACTGCCCCCTTGGTGGGAGAGACCTGCTGCTCACCCCTGGGCACACAGATGGTGCAGAGGATGCAGGAGCTCTTGCAAAGGCTTGGGCCTGGGTGGTAAATCGTGCAGATTGCAAGGAGCACAAAGATAGGCTCTCTAGTTCCCCTTAAGAAAGACTCTGGGACCAGTATATTAGAATCCAAACGGGACTCTCCAAGGTGGGCAGAGGTTATTCACAGAGCAGCCCTAATCCACCATGACCTGCTCAGCTGGAAAATCCGCACATCTTCCTGCTCCACGAAGCCTAGGCTATGATCAGTCTCAGTCCCGCAGTGAGCACACCTAGGTGTCCAGTGTCCCCTGGGCTGAAGCTGCAGCTCGTCATGGAGTACGTGCAGAAGGGATTTTGCAACTTGGAATTCTTACACAGTGTCAGTCCAGTTGGAATTTCTCCTTTTAAAAATCCTCTCCAGAGGGCTACCCACCCTTCCTCCTCCCTGGATTCAAACCCTGCAGGGTGACCTTAGCCAAATTGGAAACATTAATATGCCCAACAGATGCAGGCTTTGGACACCATTCCCTGCCAATTAAATCACTGGGTACAGGAATGAAAAACTACAGGGGCTGTCTACCTTAAATTGGTGTTTTTTCATCATTGGTTAGATGGTGTTCAATTCCCTTCTAAAACTAAGGTTTTGCTAAGTCTGGTAAATGCAAGTGAGGTGAGGTATGTGTGTTTGAAAAAAGAAATGTATGGAAGAGGGATATTCTGAAGGGCCTTAAGATTATGTAAAGCCAGATGGGTAAAATGAAATGGCATTAGAATGAAAGCAAGCAAAAGAAAGTGTTGAAGGTCTGAGAGGGAGGTTTTAGTGAGAAATCGTGTGTACTCAGGTGTCTCCCCCTCCTCCAACACATTCCTGGGCTTGCTCATCTGACAAGCAAAGCCCCCTCTGACTGACCTTTTGTCAGCTGAAGCTGGGGCCAGGACATCCAAACTTGGACCAACTCTCCCTTACTGCCATGGATCCTTCCCATAGTAGGCCTGGTGATCATGATCATGCTTTTATTTGTTTCTACACCCCATTTTCTCTGCTTTATCCAGGAAAAGCTCTCTGAGATGAGCCTTCGCACTCCCAGACCCGGGAAAGCCATTCCTGTTATTGACAGATGAGGAACAGGGCGTTGCTCTAGGGGCTCTGGGCCAACCTACACCAGTCCAGCGAGCAGTTGCTTATTTCTCTAAACAAATGGATCCCACTGTAAGAGGATGGCAGCCCTGCCTGCGTGCACTTGCGACAGCTTCTCGTCTCGCTAGACCTAAGGCCTTAAAACCCACACTGGGCCAACCTGTAAATGTTAGTTCTCCACATTGGCTCCAGGACCTGCTCACTCATCAGGCTCTCTCCCCTCCATCACCCTCTTTTCTGTTAGATTTCTACTCTCTTTGTAAAAGACCCTCTCATCTCCCTCTCCCAATCCTCGACTCTCCATCCTGCCAGGCTTCACGGGTGTTCCACTCCCTAACGCAGGTAACACCCTCTTCTTACTACGGTGGACACCATCACCATTCGGACAGTGGACCTGCCTTTATCTCAAAGATTACTCCACAGGTCTCCTCCCTGGGCATCACCTGGGAACTACACATTCCCTCCCGACTGCAATCCTCTGGTAAGGTAGAACGGGTAAATGGTCTGACCAGAGACCACCTAGCCAAACTCTCCACAGAGCCCACAAATCCTGGGTGGAGCTGCTCCCACTGGCTTTAGTGCACCTCCGAACCACTCCCCATGGCCCCTTGTTCCTGAGCCCCCTTGAACGGATGTATGGCAGACCTCTTCTTACTAACCATGAGCTCCGCGTCCAACCTACACTGTTGGCTGGATATTTTCCATACTTCTCTTTGCTCAGACAGCTGCTCCAAGAACACGCAGACCTTTGTCTGCCACAACCTGTGCCTCTGTCCCCTGATGCACCTGTCAACCTGCTGTGCCCTGGAGACCAGGTTCTTCTGAAAGCCATCTCTCCAAAACCACTTCCGCCAAAGTGGATGGGTCCACACACGATCATCCTGACTACACCAATGGCTGTCAAGGCATCAGCTGTCCAGGGTCAAAGTGGTCCCTGTGGACAAGCAGTATGTGTACAAGCACATGGGCCCAACTCGGGTTTGCATCAATGCATCCCTGGTCCACATCCCACTCAGCCTATAGAGTAGAGGCCCTCTGATTCTCCTTCCTCTGTTTCTTTTTTTTTTTTTTTTCTTTAAAGATTTATTTATGCAAGCACTGGGTACAGTCAGAAACACAAGAGGGTGAGAGAACTCACCAGAGACAAAGCGAAGAGCAGAACAGGCAGACTTGACGAAGCACACTGCTGAGGGGAGCAGTGGGCGGCAGGAGAGGTCTGCCCGCCATGTGGGACCCTCGCCTTGAGGCCAGGGATTGAACCAGTGCTGTAGAGGCTGTGGGCAGCTTCACAACCCAGCGCTCAACCGTCAACCGCTGCACCACCGGGGAGGCCCCTCTCCATCCTCTGTTTCTAATCCCATCTCTTCAAGCCACTTCCAGTTCTTCTGTCTATGCCCAGCAATTCCAGATCACCACAGCCTCGGACCAGGTATTACCACTCACGGGGCTTCTTATCCTAATCTCCTCATTTTTTCTTTTTGCCCCATGCTTAGTCCATTTCATCCAACACCGGATCAAAGAATTGTCCCATACCACCTTTAACCAACTCTTTCTCCACCCATATCCTCGCGCTGCAAAGACTGTCTCATAACCAGGCCTGAGCGCCCACCCTGGTCTTTGCCCCTGTCCAGCAGGAAGTAGCCAAAGAGAGAACCACTGCCCCTTTTCAACAAAAGGCTGGTATGAAAGGTCGATGCAGGGGCCAGGAATGGGGAAGCCCACATACAAACAACAGGATGGCCCTGACACCAGTACCCCTGATTCCATCAAACCGAAACTGAAGCCATAAGCAGGAGAAAACAACTCGGCTCCACGAAAAAACAACTTAGTTCCCCCTAAGCCTGTTCCCCCCCGCTACCAACCCAGTTTTCCTGCCTAACCTCTCCTCACCCTATGAAATGACATCTCCCCCCACAACGGGCACGATTTCAGGGACACCCATCTTGGGTATGACGCTTGCCTGGGGGCGCAATGAATTGTCCCTTCCTTTGAGGAAGTTTAGCTTGGCTCCCCTTTTCTTTACTGCGCCAAACTGTTACAGGGCAGCCCCGGTATAAAAAGGGTTGTCTGACTGTTTCCCGATTCTGGTGGAGTGTTTCGGATTCTGGTGGAGCTGCCCGGACAGGGCCGGATTTGAGATGGGCAGAGTTGGGGGTCCTGGAGGGCGGCATCCTGGTGGTGAGATGCTCTGTGAGGAGTCAGAGAAGCAGGGCTCAGAGGCCAGGAGACTCGGGGGAATGCCCTGGGTGTGAGGTTTCCAGCTTTTCTCCCCAGGACCCCTCTCTCCAGCCTCTGGATAACAAAACCTGGGGAAACAGGAAAGTAGATCATTTTTTCCTTTTACAACCTATTTAGTATTGAGGACTTTAAAAAAAAAAAAACATAACATTTAATGAATACTGTTAAATTTACAGAAAAGTTGCAAAGATAGTACAGTTCTTATTAATCCCACACCATTTCCACTTTGTTAACATCTTACATGAATACAGTTGCCTTTTTTTTTTTTCACAGCTAATGAAGCAATGTTGACACAGTTACCAAACTCCGTGCTTAATTTCATCAGTTTTTCCTAATGCACATTTTATGTTCCATAATCCAAATTGCCTCACTCAGTTACAGCCAGTTCTCCTCGATGTGCCTCTTGCTGACTGTTTCTCTGACTTTGCTTGTTTTTATAATGTTGACATTGGTGAGGAGCGATATTTTGGAGAGGTGTTGGGTTCACAGTTGGGGTTCTTGGGTCACGTCTGAGAAAAGTTTCACCACCCTCCCCCACCCACTGAGTAGGCTCTCTCCGACCAACGGAAAGGAGGGAAAAAAAAAAAACTGCAAGAACGAACTACAGATCAAGTGGGACACTGAGTAGAGAGGAACTATTTCAGGCACCGCACCCCACAAATGGGAACTGTGGAGAACGGTGAAGAAATCACCACAGAGGTGATCGAGCGGCTCCGGGCGCCATCAGAGGAAGACAAGGATTCCACGGTGACCTACAAATAGCCTAAGGCCAGCCGAGAACCACTGGGAAAAAGCAAAGGTCAGCAAGGACAGGTCTCTCTGCCACCTCATGACCAGAACAAAATCACCAACTAACTGATTCCCTGTTGGAACTAAGTAAATACAGAGGGAGGGAACTGTAAGGGACAGTGCCCAGCAACACAGCATCAACACTCTGGTGGAGTGTTGTCTCCAGTGCTAGTCTCAGTCTAGTGAGTTTCCGACACCCCTAAAGGAGCACTCCAAAGAGATGGAAGCCACCCTTAGGACAACTTGGATCCTTCTCCTTTGGGGACTTGCTGGCGCGGGGTTGCACAGAGAGGAGGGGGCAGATCTTGCTGGCTTTCAGGGCTGCTTCAGAACCCAGGGGTTCTCTGAGCCCCTCTGGCTGCCCCCCCAACAGTAAATGGACTGAACGGTGAAGAGGAGGAGGAAGAGGAGGACAAGGGTCCCCTGACAAAACTAAGCATCCCGGACGATCTAGACAGCTGCGAGGCCATGGTGAGCTCGGCCCTGGGGCCTCTTCCCTGCCCCACCTTCCCCCTCCCACCAGCACACCCTTCTTCTTGGTTCCCCTCCCTTTGATTAAGCTTTCACCCACCTCTGCTGGGAGCCAGTGGGTAGACACCAACACCATCCTCGAATCTAAGGTGTGCCCACGGAGGCCCTGAGAGGTGTGCCTCCCAACCTCCTGCCGGGCCCACAGGGGCACCCTGCACCTCTGGCCCACAGGTGGCATTTTGTAACTCGGCCTTGGCCAGTGCTGAGGAAGAACAGGCGCGGCTGCACAGGCAGCTAAAGGAGCAAAAGCTGCTCTGCTGGCTCCTGGCTCAGCAGGTAGCCCCATGGGACCAGGAGACTGAGAAGATGGAGGCCCCAGCCCCCGGGGGGAAAGTGTGCCTGGGGAGACCCACCAGGCCCTTCAGGGAGCCATGGAGAAACTGCAGGTGAGTGTGTGTAAGGCAGGAAGGAATGGCCACAGGGCAGGTTTTCTGATCCAGCAGACCAGGTACAGGAGAAGTGAGTCCTGGAAGCCTCAGTGAATTTTGCAGACTTTATTGGGATTTACCAGATACATGGCAGGTAGGGGTGCTAGGGGGCCAGGAGGCTGACAGGCCTCCCAGCCCCCAGCAAGTCTTCACTCTTTCTGGGCTCTCTGGCGTTCTCTGGTGGTCTCTGCTGCTCTGCTCTCTCGGTTCTGCTTCTGCTTCTCTGCTTCTGCTGGCGTCCCCGTGACGCCACCCTTAAAAGCCCATCTTAGCCCAGGTGAATCCCATCTACCTATGCCCACACCCTACTCCAGGTGCCCGCATCAGGCATGCATTCGGGACCACAGGGTTCCGTCATCCATCCTATGGGCGGGAGAGCAGAAAAGCCTGATACTTTTACCTTACCCTACGATCCACCCCCTCAGGGTTTTCTGCCAGACAGTCTATACAAGTGATACACACGTTTCTCTTGACGAATATGAACACTGCAGCCATGGCCCACAAAAGCAAATGAAATATATCACAATGAAATATAACAGAACACAAATAAGTCCAGGCAGGGCATCAACCTAGTGCAAAAGACAATTATTGGCACCAGTAGATGATCCACCACTTCCGCTGCCGAAGGCACTGCTCATGCGAGGGAGGGAACCACTCAGGCATCAGCTGTCACACGCCGGGAGCCATCAGGCCTCCTGGCCCCCTCCGGCTGCAGTCTCGGCCACAAGCCACACACCGCATCCACCCCCAGGATGCACTCACTCTTGGGTTGGCGATTCTGTACTCTTTGGGGGTAATCGCCCATCCCTCAGGGTTTTCTATCTGTGGTCGCTCCAACGCTCCAACATTCAGGCCCCTGCACTCAGGCCAACCCACTGCACAAGCACATGGGTCGGGGATCCGTGGATGCAAGTCCACATGCGGCCTCTCTTTGGTCCCCTCTTTGGCTGTGGGCTCCACCACAAGCCACGTTCCCTACCCATCCCCCAAAGATGGGCTCCTCAGCTCCTCACCCTCACTCAACTATGAGCAGGGCATCACCCACAGGTGATTTTAAAAGACTCACTGGCCTTTAGCTTACGTAGTGCTTAACAGCCGCTCAGGGCTTCCCGAACTTAGCACCAGCTTTTGCCTTCTCAGTTGGCTTTTCTCCTCTGCTTAGCTGCTGGGCAGTACACCGGCTGCCTTTGGCCACCAAGGCCCACTGACACCCCCAGACTCCCATCTCTGGGGGTGGACAATCCCATCCTTCCTCAGGGTCCCCAAAACATATCAAACTTGCCAAGGTCCTCCCCCTTCTGGCGGGATTGTTAGTCCATTAGTCCAAGTTCATCGTCTTTTCCCTTTGTCCACACTGGGGAGCTCTGAGTCGTGGTCCTTTCTCCCCCGACGATTCTTGCTGCCTAGGCGGGGATTGTTGGCTGGTCCTCTCGGGCATCTCCTCCTCCAGGCGAGGTCTCATCCCGCAGGTCCCGCACCTTTCCCTTCCCCTGTCCCGCCATGACACGTCCAGCGCTGTCACAGGCAAACACTGTCTGCTGCTCCTCAGTCCCTCCCGGTCTTCGGAGGGCTCCATACCAGTCTACATGGATCATCTTGCTGACTTACACCAATTGTAAGAGAGGAAGGAATGGACACGGGGCAGATTTTCTGATCCAGCAGACTCGGTCCAGGAGAAGAGTGTCCTTGAAGCCTCAGTGGCTTTTGTAGGCTTTTATTGGGATTTACTGGATACATGGCAGGTAGGGGTGCTAGGGGGTCAGGAGGCTGGCAGGCCTCCCAGCCCCCAGCAAGTCTTCACTCTTTCTGGGCTCTCTGGCGTTCTCTGGTGGTCTCTGCTGCTCTGCTCTCTCGGTTCTGCTTATGTTTCTCTGCTTTTGCTGTGAATGCCACCCTTAAAAGCCCGGTCTTAGCCCAGGTGAATGCCATCTACATATGCCCACACCCTACTCCAGGTGCCTGCATCAGGCTTGCATTCAGACCACAGGGTTCCCTCATCTATCCTAAAGGCGGGAGGGCAGAAAAGCCTAATAGTTTTATCTTTCCCTACAGTGTGGTTTTCCAGAGGGCTAGGCGGGCTGGGTGCTGGGCAGGCCAGCACTGCTGAGCCCCTGAGCCCGCTGTCTGGCCGAGGGCCGATTTACCGAGCTCATGCAGGAAAAAGTGGGCTTACAGGACTGGATGGAGGAGCTGGAGCATCGATGTATCCAGATGTCTGGAGAGACTGACACCATCGGTGAGCAGGGAGGCTTGTGCCCTGCAGCTGGGGTGCTAGGCAGAGGCTGGGGAGACCCCAGCAGCTGAGCTGTCTGCGCGCCCTCCCCCTAGGAGAATACATCGCTCTCTACCAGAACCAGAGAGCAGTGATGAGGGAGGAGCACCAAGAGAAGGAGGAGTCCATAAGGCAGCTGGCCCAGGACAAAGAGGAGATGAAGGTAGTCAGAGCTCTGGCTCCATGGTGGTGCGGCTGGGGGCGGGGCGGGCTTCTGAGCATCTCTGCTTCCAGGTGAAGCTGTTAGAGCTGCAAGAGTTGGTTTTGCGGCTGGTGGAGGAACGCAACGAATGGCGGGCAAAGCCCTGAGCACCCGCCCAGAACCCTGCTGCTGAGCCCACTAGCGCATGCCTAGTCCCCAAGAAGCTTGGCACCGCCAACGTCCAAGGTGAGGAAAGCCCCTAACGGGCGGCTGGTCAGGAAGAGCACACTCCGCCAGGCACACAGCATCCTGTCTCTGTCTCTCTGTAGGGTAAAGAAAATATCAGGCTTTTCTGCCCTTCCGCCATCAGGATAGATGATGGATCCTTGTCCTGAATGCATGCCTGATGGCGGGCACCTGGAGTAGGGTGTGGGCATAGGTAGATGGGATTCAGCTGAGCTAAGACTGTGCTTTTAAGGGCGGTGTGACGGGGACGCCAGCAGCAGCAGTAGAAGCCGAAGCTGAAGCCGGTAGAGAAGCCAAGATCACCAGAGAGCCCAGATAAAGTGAAGATTTGCTGGGGGCCGGAGGCCTGCCAGCCTCCCAACCCCCCAGCCAGCACCCCTGCCTGCCATATGCCTGGTGAACCCCAATAACAAACCTGCAAAACCACTGAGGACTCTGACTCCTCCTTTACCCGGTCTGCATGGGATCAGAAAACCTGCGCTGTGCCCTGCTCATGCCCTTACTCTCTCTAAAGAACCAAGTAAGGTGAGCCTTGTCCACGATGTGCAGCCGACCCAGGGTGAGGCCCAGCTGGGCCTGACTCCCCTGGAGAACGCCTCTGCGCAGCAGGTCGTTCAGCTGCTTCAAGAAATGCAGAACTCCCAGGAAGGCGTCACCATTGGAAACAGCCCATGCCTTCCCTTCTTCTACCAGGCTGACGACAACGAGGTGAAGATAATGGTGGTCTAGGCCACCGGCATGGGGCCGGAGGCTCTGCCCCCACCTGGCCCTCACCAACCCATCCCTGTTCCCCAGGCTTTCCCCCCCCATCCTTTGGCTCTCCTTCCCAGTCGTCCTTTCATCCCTCGGCTTAAAAAAGGGGTACAACAACTCCCCTATCTAATAGGGTGAAATAGGTGCAGACCCTAGCCTCTGAGGTTAGGGCTGTGTCTTAATTTAACTCTGGACTAATCATACTTCCAGAGGCAAGGAGCTAGAAATATCCAGCTAGTTATTTAGGGGGCTCCGTTCTACAATATAGGGGCTCCTTGAATGACCAATTGAATCCTTACCAGTCCTTCTTGCAGAGGGCCTAGGTTATATTAGGCAATTTTGGGCCACGTGCCCCCCACCTCACCCCAACCATGTCGAGCGGGGCAGCACTTTGAAAGCCCAGCACGGGGGCTAAGTGCAGACAGAGATACCAGCTGGGGCAGGTGGGCACCAACACCTGTCTAGAGTGTAGCCACAGAGATAGCAGTGGTTTATTTGAGACCACCCAGATCCACAAAGGGGTGGCCTCCCCTGCTCCCTTTTGAAATTTCCCCATGGGCCTTTGCACCCAATTTTGTTTTTGTTTTTTTTGTTTTGTTTTGTTTTTAATTTTTTGTTGGACCCAATAATTGTTTTGATTTTTCTTTATTTTTTTTATTTTTACTTTTTGTTGCACCCAATTATTCTGGAGGTGATCCCTATCTGCAAAGGGGAGGCCTCTCCTACTACCTAGCAAAAGTCCCCATGGGACTGTGTGCCCGATTATTTTGTGGGAACCCACCTGTTAAGGGGGGGCTCTGCTCACTACACATGTCTTGCAGCTTGAGGTTAACCTGTCCCACTCACAAAAGGCCCGCGGGCATGAGGCCACCCCAATCTGCAAAGGGGTGGCCTCCCCCATCACCCCTCAAGTCCTGCGGGCATGAGGCTACCCCAATCCACAAAGGGGTGGCTTCTGCTGTCCTCCTCACAAAAGTCCCACGGGCATGAGGCCACCCCAATGTGCAAAGGGGTGGCCTACTCCTTCCCGCCTCACAAAAGGCCCATGGGCATGAGGCCACCCAATCTGCAGAGGAGTGGCCTCTCCCGTCCCGCCCCTCACAAAAGATCCACAGGCCTGAAGCCACCCCAGTGCACAAAGGGGTGGTCTCCCCCTTGCCCCCTCACAAAAGTATGAGGCCACCCCAATCCACAAAGGGGAGAACTCCCCCATCCCCCTCCTCACATAAGTCCTGCAGGCATGAGGCCACCCCAATCCGCAAAGGGGTGGCCTCCCCCGTCGCTCCTCTCGAATGCCCCACAGGTATGAGGCCACCGCAGTCCACAAGGGGGTGGCCTCCACTTGCTGTCTTTGCAAAAGTCCCGTGGGCCTCTGTGCCTGATTATCTTGGGACCACCCCGGATTTGCAGAGAGGTGGCCTTCACTGCTTCTTTTACAGAAAGTACCCATAGAGGGGATGCATGGCTTACTGAGGCAATTTGGGGGTACACACTCCCCAACCCTGTGGAAAACTGGGCTTGACCAGAAGCCGGGCCAGGGTGGCTGGTGGAGGCCAGGCGGAAGGCGCGCGGGCGCCCCGCGGTGTACATACTGTGCTGGGACATGTGTACATGGGACTGAGATGGCCCCTGTATCACAGCGGAGGCTGGGGTGGCCCCTGGGAGAGGAGGTTTCTATGAATCAGTTGACATCGAGGAAACTTATTTATAGATCGCCCAGGACAGAGGAAGGAGGCAAGGCCAGGGAGTGGTTCCTGGTGTTTCACTTTTGTTTCTGAATAAACCGAACTCACCACGTGGTGGGGCCCTGGGTTCTGGGCTCAGGCGCTGCGCTGGGTGTGGGTCCTGCCAGCAGAGGGCAGGCTTCGGGGTGCAAGGTGCGCATTGGCGCTGCCTGTCAGGGCATCTAATCCCCCTCAGCTCTCTGACCTGTAGGGCCTGTGGGCTGCTTGCTGCCCCGGGAGGGCCAGAGTACTGGCTTCCAGCCTAGGCATTTCTCCTCTCACCCTGTTCTTCTGGGGCTCCCACCCAGGCCCCATGAGTCCTCCAGGCTGGCACTCTACCCCTGATGGCCACAGCAGGGTTCAGATGAAGACCAGCTAAGTGCAGGTGCTTTCCCGAGCAGCCTGGGAAAAACTGGTGCCTCCCAGGCACCCCTGCGCCCCCATGCTTAAACCTTCCCTTCCCCCTGAACGCCACAGAACACAACCAGCACACAACACGTTGCTCCCCATTGTTCAGAAATGGGTTTCATTCTCAGCCAAGAGACAGCAGGACTGGTCGCGGCCAGAAGCACAAAGCTGCCGGAGCAGCACCCCCATGCTCGGGGAAGGGGCAGGAAGGTGGCTGGGGGGGGCTGACTGTGCACAGGCAGGGAATGGCAGGGAGGCTCGTCGGAGGCGGCACGTGTTGGCGGGGGTGGCTGGGGTGACAGTGTTTGCTTGTAGTTGGGCCACAAGACTCAGAATGACAGCACAGCCAGCGGTTCCCAGCACCAGAGATGCGCGCTTGCACGTGTGTGTGTGCCCGTGTATTTATAGACATGCATAGAGCAGGGCAGGAGCAATACCACCGAGGAGGCACAAGAGTCACCGAGGTCACGCCTGGGGTGTCAGCTCACCACCACAACAGACTAAAGTCACAGCTGAAGGGGGAGGCTTGGGGGCTGGGGGCCAAGTCACAGAACAGTCACCCAGGCAGGCCTGGGAAGAGAGGTGTCCCAGGAAGAGGAGGGGTCTGGTTAGAGGCCGAAGGGGGCCCTGGGTCTCTCAGGTTGGATGGACTTGCCTGACCCGATCAGCTGGCAGCTGGAGAGAAGCAGAGAGAAAACGGGGGAGGGCAGAGAAGGGGGAGAGCTGGGAAGGCAGGTGCAGCCTGGGCTGCAGCGCTGGGGGGGAGGTGGGGAGGGAAGACGAAGCAGGGGAGGGTGTGGGCAGGGGTTCTGGATGAGAGGGGAAGGGGGACAGGGAGGGGGGATGCAGGAGCAGGAGCTGGAGCCTCCCCCTGCACACTCGCCGGCCTCACACACACGAGACAGTGCACCCGTGTGCCAGACATGTGATTGGCCCCCTCTGGCTCCCTCCTCTCTGCTCCCCTGTCTTTCAACCCACCAGCACAGGGTCACCCTTAGTGTCAGGAGTAGGGGGCCTCGGGCCCCACGTGACTCCACCATTTCTGATGGAGAAAGACAGGGGAATACCACTGTTTGCCCCGGGAGGGCAGAGCTGAGAGGATGGCTGGAGGGAGCACCGGGGGCTCCCTGGGGTGGGCAGAAAGCACAGTAGTTCCCCATATGGACCCTGGGGAGGCAGGAGGGCAGGAGGCCAGATGCTAGTGGCCACAGGCTTATAAGTCTAAGAGGGGAGCCTCAGCAGGCTGGGGGACCACAGGTCGTGTAGGTGAGGCTGGGCCCTTCCTGGTGTGGAAAAGCAGAAGAGCCAGCATCAGTGTAGGGGTGCGGGGGCAGGCAGGTCTGTGGGGCAAGTTTTACTGACCAGCTTGGGTAGAACTCAGAGAAGCCGACTTGCCCAGGTCAGCCGACACTGAGGTCCCCTGGCTGAAAAAGGAGAAGTGACACTATGAACAACAGGCCCAGGTCCACGGGCCTGCAGGCGGGCTTCGGTGCTTCACCTGGGGCACAGGGACTGGTTGGCCCTGTGCTGGCGGGAACAGCAACAGCAGGCACGGAGGGCAAGGCGCTCTGTGGCCTGCCTGGTTGCAAGGTGGCTGCGGGCCGAGGGTGTGGCTTGGACCCTCAGGCTTTCCAAAGCCATCAGACAACCTGAGCCTTCCTGAAGGGACTCAGTTGCCACAATAAGGAGGAGGGGTCAGACCTCCTCTGCTGTGGTGGATCCGGTTCCAAAGCTCCCAAGGCGGCTGCCCTGCCCCAGCAGCACACTCACATAGGGGGATGGGGGCTGCACCCCCAGCATGAATTTCGAAGGCTCCCTGACGGCCTGCTCCCTGACAGCGGCACAAGCGGCCTATCAGCTCAACACCCTGCCTGACCATCTGCACTGCAGGTCCCCGAGCCTAGAGACTTCCACAGCCAGAGAACATCCACCTAGGTGGAAGGCCCGGGTAAGACAAGTCTCAGTGACTGTCTTCAGTCGGAGGTACTTTGGGAACCTGGGGTTGGCTTGCCTGCATGAACTTAAGTGTGTGTGTGACCAATATAGGAATCAAATTCTCTCTGAGAGCCAACTTCTGACTGAAGCTTATCTATCACCCTCGCGGCAGATGCCTTCTCTCAAACCTCGGTCCCCTGGGGCTTAGGCCAGATATGTGCCCTAAGCGTCTCATCTTTTACTGCAGCGCTGCGTGGCCTCAATACCAATTGGACAATGGCTCCCACGGGCCGAGCATGGCGCTTTTGACTTCTCGATCCTTACAGACCTAAAGAGTTCTGTCACCACAATGGAAAATGGTCAGAGATCCCTTAGGGCCAGGCTGGCTTCTCTTGTGCTCCCGTGCCCCCCTCCAGCCCCTCCCTCCTGAAAACCTGCCACACTCTCCAAGTCTTGCGACTCCTCTCACTCTCCCCCTCTCTGGACCCTCTTCAACGTTCTCTGATCCTCTAGATTCTCAGTCTTCACCTCCTCCAGCTCCCCAATCCGGCCTTCCCTCTTTTTTTCACCTCCTAGCCACCATACCCGCACTGGATGGTCCTCTTCTAGGTCCCCTTAGGGAAGTGGCGGGGACTGAAGGAGGAGTTAGAGTCCATGGTCCTTCCTCTCCATCTGGTCTCTCCCAGACTGAAAAGCTTCTTGGCTCTTTCACTAACAATCCCACCACCTACACCAAAGAGTTTCCTTATCTTACCCAAGCCTGTGACCTGACTTGTCATGACTACATGTGATCCTCTCTTCCACCCTGACCTCTGACAAAAGGGAGCAGGTTTATAGGTCCGCCCAAGACCAAGCAGATAAGGTCCCTGTGACTGACACAACCATGGCCCCAGGCTCTGCAGCAGTTCCCAGCCCAGAGCTGGGGTGGGGCTACCAGACTGACACAGGCAGGGCCCCCGGGGCAGGACTCACCAAGACCACTTTATTACCTGTCTCCTAGCTGTCTCCAAGTGGCTGTGCACAAAAGTGTAAATTTTGCTAAGCTCAGGGAGATCACCCAGTCTCCCTCAGAAAACCCTGCTGCCTTCCTTAGTCGCCTGACGGAGGAGCTCCAGCAACATACCAGGCTTGACCCTGACTCAAATGGAGGCTCAACAGTTCTTGCTACCCATTTTATATCTCAGTCAGCTCCTGACATTAATAGAAGCTTAAGAAGTTTGAGAGGCCTCCCCTGAAGGCGCAGATGGCAAAGCGCCGCACTGTGAGTCTCTCCGAGGCCTCTGCAGTGCCGGTTCCATGCCGCCCGGCCAGCGAGGGTCCCACATGGCACAGGAGACCTCTCCTGCCTCGCCAACTACTCCCTTCAGCAGTGTATTTCGTCAGTCTGCCTGTTCTGTTCCCCACTCTGTCTCTAGTGAATCCTCTCACCCTCCCACGTATCTGGCCTGGACCTCGGTTCTAGTGTAAATGAATAAATAAATCTTTTTTTTTTTTTTAAAGAAGGCTGAGGACTGTCCTCAACCCCCTATCCAGGATCTGCTGAATATGGCCTTGACAGTATTTAAAAACCGGAAGGAACAGGACAGGGCAGAGAGGGAACTCCGTAGTCTTCAGATAGCTGGGCTTCAAGCTCAGGCCCTGGTAGGGTCTTGAGACCGCCAGGCCATTTTCCTCCAACCACCGCAGTGCCTGCCGCCCGACAGAGGACGACAACGGGCCCCATGGCCCCCAACCGACCACTGCTGGGAGCCTGCTTCAAATGTGGTCGAGAAGGCCACTGGTCCAAACAATGCCCCAACACCTGCCAGGACCATGCCCCATCTGCAACGTCTAGGGTCACTGGAAAAGTGACTGTCCCTCCATGCCTGGCTGCTGTGGACCAGTCCTTCCAGTCCCTGCAACTCTTGCCACCGGCGGTCTTCGGTTCGGCAGCTGAGGACTGAAGAGGCCCGGACTCATCGACCCCGATAAACTTCAAGGAGCCCAGGGTAATAGTCAAAGTAGCAGGTAAGTCCAACTCCTTTCTGGGCTCTCCTTTAATATGTTGCTGGCCTCCTCCTCTGCAGACCTTCTCTGCCACAATCTCAGCAACACACTGCACAACTCCTCACCTTCCTGGGCTCAAAAGGATACCGTGTCTCCCCGTCCAAAGCCCAACTTTCGTCTATCTGGGTCTTCCACTAACTCCTTCCTCCAAACAGCTGACAGTGGACCACAAACAGGCCATCCGGGACCTTCCCTCCCCTGAATCGGCAGAACAAATCCTTTCCTTCCTAGGTTTGGTCAGATTCTTCCGTCACTGGATCCCTAATTTTGCTTTCCTAGCCAAGCCACTGTACGACACAGCAAAAGCCTCCCTCAAAGGACTTCTCCAATCTCCCGGGGAGGTCTGCAGGGCCTTCCTTTTACTCACACATATCCTCCTTAGGGCACCTGTCCTTGGCCTTCCTGACCCAGAAAAGCCTTTCCTCCTGTGCACAGATGCACGTCGGGGTATGGCGGCAGGCGGCCTTTCCCAGCCTCTGGGCCCAGCCCTGTGTCCTGTCGCTTATCTCTCCAAGCAGATGGATCCCACCGTCAGGGGCTGGCAACCTTGCCTTAGAGCCCTGGCGGCAGCTCTACTCACCCGGGAACCCCTCAAACTTATTCTGGGAAGACCTGTCCAAGCACATTCCTTGCACCACCTTCAGGCCCTCCTGTCTCCCCACCCGCTCTCCACTCTCACTCCTGCCCGCTCACAGGACTTCCACGTGCTCTTTATCGCAAACCCTCTGGCGAGTCTCACTCAGTCAACTTCTCTCAACCCAGCCCCTCTTCTGTCTCTGGCCCCCCTTCTGCCGCTCATTCATGCCCTGAAATCCTGGGCGAAATGCAAACCTCCAGACTGGGTTTGGCCGACTCCCCTTTGTCAGATGCCTACTGGACTCTGCCTGTAGACGGCAGCTCTTGCAAAGTTGCACGAGGTCAGCGGAGGGCTGCCTAGGCCATGGTTACCCTCGATCAGGTCATCGAGGCAGGAAAGCTGCCCGGAGGAACCACATCCCGAAAGGCAGAACTCAGAGCACTTACCGGGGCCCTCACCCTCAGCAACCATAAGAAAGTCACCATCTATACGGATTCAACATATGCCTTCCTTATGGCTCACAGTCCTGCTGCGATTTGGCAGGAAAGGGGGTTCCTCTCCACCCAGGGGTCCCCCATCATGAACGTTAAACTTGCCCTTAAGCTTCTAGCGGCCTTGCAGCTTCCAACTGAAGTCGCCATTATCCACTGTGAAGGACACCACACGGACAATTCTTACGTGACCACAGGGAATAACAAGGCTGATGCAGCAACAAGGGCTCCCACCACTCACTCTGCTGCAGATCCTGGTCCTATTCTCTCTCTATCTGTCCCCTCCATCACTCCGACTTAGGAGCCTAATGAACGCCAAATCCTGAGTCTGCTCTTCCACCCCTCCTTGAATGCAAAAGTCTGGCAGCTGTGTTCCCATTGTCAAACCGGTGCTCGTGGATCACCTCAAGGGGGAATTCGCCAACCTCCTTCTTCTGCAGCTCACCAGCTGCGTGGACACTTACCCGGACAGGATTGGCAGGTTGATTTTACTCACCTCCCTACTCACAAAAAAGTTAAATATCTGCTCACAACGGTTGATACAATAACAGGTTGGGTCAAGCCCTTCCCCGCAGCTAGAGAAACGGCTCAGGGGGTAACCGAGGCCCTTCTTAACCACATTATCCCATGCGTTGGCCTCCCCACATCTGTCCTATCTGACAATGGTCCAGCTTTTATCTCAAAGATTACTCAGCAGGTCTCCGCAGCTCTGGGTATCACCTGGAAGCTTCACATTCCCCACCACCCACAATCCTCAGGGAAAGTGGAGCGCGCCAATGAGCTAATCAAGGGTCACCTGACTAAACTCTCCTGAGAGCTCTGCGACTGCTCCAGGAACACGCAGACCGGTACTTACCCAGTCCTGCCCGAATCTCGACCTCCTCAACTGACCTTCCCCACCACTGCATCCAGGAGACCAAGTTCTGCTCAAACCGCTTCAGCCAAAGCCACTGCAGCCTCCATGGACTGGTCCGCACACAGTCATTCTCACCACGCCTATAGTGGTAACACCTCTGGGAGACCCCTCCTGGCACCATCTCTCTTGGGTCAAACGTGCGCCCGAAGACAAACAGTATGTATGTTGTACCTGGGTCGTACTAGGATGCGCATTTCTTGTCAAAATCTCCCCTAGCTCAGTGTCCTATGTGTGGAAATTCAAAGTTAGGGAGACCTTTGTCTCAGGATCCACGGAGACTACCCACTTGGTGGGTACTGCAGAGTGCCCACAGGCCGGATGCACAGCACCCATCACTCTCACCCTAACTCTTTCTTCAATTAACAACACTATGAACACCATGTTTTCTTTCTTTTACCATCAAACCTTAGATTATTGCAAGAATACCTACAAAGAATATGGGGGGTGCCCTTGCCCGTCATGTGCAGTGCACCTTCCAGACAAAGGCCGAATGTTCTCTCCATCTGTCATAATACGGGTTTCAATACGAATCAAGTTAACTATACTATTTCAGGTCCTTGGAACCTATGCTGGGTACAGGGAGTCCAAGCCACAGGGTACACTGGCTGGCATTCCTACAGTGGCAACATTTTCCCATCTCAAGGGACTATGTCCCGACACAAAATGCCACAGTCCAAGTCTCCCAGGACATCCTCCATTCAGAGCAAGTCCTACAAAATCAGCTAACATCATCAGAAAAGACTGAGACACCCTCAACCTGGATTCATATAATCCAAAATGCTATACCCTTCTTAAATGACTCTTTTGGGACTAACACCTCCTCTTGTTTTCTCTGTGCTTCCCTTCAGAGGCCTCTACTGGTGGCAGCTCCAATTAATCTCAATACCACTATGACGAAGATTACGGACGCTGCTTGCCAGACTCCCCAACTCTCAGTCCCCCTATGGGACTCCAATCACAGCTACCCCTGCTATCCAACTGATGCCCTTGTCGGCTTCCATTCCTGCACTTCTAACATTTCGGTTAAAGGTATCTACCCCTCCTTAGAAAAAACCTCTGTGTCTTTAGCATCATCACAAAGACAGCTCCCCCGCCCTGGCACAGGCCATGCTCCAAAACCAGCGGGCTCTGGACCTGTTAACGGCTAACAAGGGGGGCACCTGCCTGTTCCTCAGAGAAGAATGTTGTTATTGTATCAATGAATCAAAGATTGTAGAACAAAATGTGGAAGCCTTCATGAAACTACGCAAAGACATGGAAAGGGAAATTGGGGGCTCCAATTCCCCGCTGACATGGATTCAAAATCCTATAGTGTCATTGCTCCTCCCACTCTTGGGGCCACTACTATGATGACTTTACTTTTTTTTTTCTTTTTGCTCCTTGCCTCCTGAAATTCACACAGGCTCACATTCAGGAAATGTCTCCTACCACCTTTAACCAACTCCTTCTCCACCCACATTCTCACATCCCTGCAGAAGACCCTCATTACCAGGCCTGAGCCACCCCCTTGGCTCTCTGCCAGACCAGAGAGCAGTAATGAGGGAGCAGCACCTAGAGAAGGGGTTCTCATAAATGGGCTGGCCCAGGACAAAGAGGAGTGGCGAATGTGCGTGGAGGGGCAAGGGGTGGAATGTAGTTCCCTCACAATCCCTGGGAACCATCCTTACGTCACATCAAGAGCTGGGTGCTTGATTTGTTGCCCCAGCCCCCCAGGACTAACCCCCTTTCAGGTTTCTCTTGTGGCTGCAGATTACCAACTTGAAGGGGACCCAAGACCATGGGACCCGACCCTGGGAGAGGGTTCAGGCTCGCTTGCTCTGTACTGTACCCCACCTTTAAACACTGAGCGCCTACAAAGCCTACACTTCCCTAGTAAACTTGAAACGCTGGCAACTGCTCTGGGAGACACTGGGAAGAATTGTTTAGTTTGGTTTTCTGCGGGGTTTCTACTTCTCCGCAGAGACTTTCCAATTTTTGTCTGACTCCTCCATCTCACATTCTAATTCCTTATGACCCTGGGGCCAGAGTGCCCCCCAATCAGTGCTCTTTGGAGTGATCTGTTTACCCTCTGTGGATCAGATCCCAGCAAACTGACCTTCCCAGTTGGGAATCTTCCCCCAGTCGTCTCAACATGGGTTGCTCCGCTCACCACAGGATAAACAGGCGACTGAAGCATCAATTCTGCTTGAGTCTCCTGAGAAAAAAAAAGCCTTCTGTGTTAATGCACGTATGCAGACATATGTGAGATTGTAACAGATTGCTCTGAAATGGGCCTGGCTGTGCCCCTGGCTGTCCCCTCACTGCCTCCTGCCATGAGCATCCACTGGTGCAGGAGCTTGAGCAGCGCTGCCTGCTGGCAGCTACTGAGTCATGGCATCCCAGAAGTTCGAGTCTGAAGACTGAGTGAAAATTCCTAAACATTTTTTCTTTAAACCAAGTTGTCAGTCCATTTCTTCTGTCATTGGGAGGATGGGACGGGGGAATAATCACAGCACCTGGTGGAGATGTTGGTGGCATGACGTCAGATGGCAAATCTAACTTGTAAAGTGGGGTGTGAGTACAGGGGCTTGCCATTCTCGTGAGCCTCAACTCTCTTTTTCCTCTCTGCAGTTGAGAGACTACCAAAGGAAAAACATCTTGGGGTCTCCTGCAAGAGTCCACTGGAGGTGGTTGTAAGTCATCTGAAGATGTAAGTCTTGCTCAGCCAGGCTGGGAGAGGGGTGCTCCAGGGCAGCTGAGTGAGAGGTGAAGAGCATGAAAGAAGTGGGTAAGAACCCTGGGTCTGAGTGTGGCCTCTCCGTAGCTCTGCTGGGGATCTGATTTGGGGCGACACTGTTTAAGCTCTTTGTCCACCTGTGAGTCAGGGTGCTACAGCTCTACTTAAATCTAGGCAGCATCCGTGAGAGGATTGTGCATTCATCCTTTCGTGCGGGGCCTGGTGCGCAGTGAGCCTTCAGTACAGGGCGTCGCTATGGACTTCTTGCTCTGGCAATTTCCCTCATCCCCAGCCTCAAGGGGAAGCCAGTCAATGAGGACACCCTCTCCCTTTAGGGCGGCAAAGATGAGCCCAGGTGCTTGGGATTAGGTGACCTCTGAGGTGGGAGTCCGTCTTTGCCACCGGCTTGCTGGGTGATCCCAGGGAAAGTCACGTCCTTCTCAGGCCTCAATTTCCTCAACTGGAAGATGAAGTTGTTGGGCCAGATCAGCGTCTTCCAGACTGATTTGGTAGCTTTGATCATCTCTTGGTTCATGTTGCTTCCTGCCTCAGGCGAGGTGGTGAGTGGCCGTTTGGAAAGAAGGCACAGGCCGTGGTATGATCCCTCGACCATGTCTCCAGCATCCATCGTCCAGAGCTGCTCTCTCTTTCCTTCTCTGACCTTCTTGTCTTCTCTAAGCCGCTTTTCTCTTCCTCCCCTTGCCCTTGTTTTTCTCTTTTCACCTCCTGTAGATTCAGGACATTCTGCAGGTGCTGTGTCCGACCTTAACCGCTCCAATGGGGTAGCGCTCCCCCCATTGGACAGGAGGAAGGTGAGGCCGTGCCGAGACCCCCTCTCTGGCTTGGCCTCTCCCAGCGTGCATGCCCGAAGCTTGTCTGGTTGAGGTATTTGGCCTCTGGCTGATTTTATGTTCCCATCATTAACCCTCGGTGTGTCCACGTCTGCTATTTCACCTGCTTGGTTGATCGTTGTTTTCCTTCCCGCACATCTTTATCATCTTGGAGAAGATACAATACACCGTGAGGGTGAGAGGTCATTTGGGAAGAGCTTCCAGAGCAGGGGTGTGAGATTTGGGCCTTCCAAGCCTCCAGGGTGAATGCTCAGGGGCCCGTCCTACTAGGAGAGCCTCAAACCCCCGCCCCAAACACGGGGCTTGCCCTCTGGGCATGTCCCGCAAAGGCCAACAGTCCACACTGCAGTTGATTTTCCAAAGTGATGAATGCATTTTAGCTTAGGAGTGGGAAATGCAAGATTAGGAGAAAGGGGGCTTTTGTTACAGGTGCAAGGACTAAGGTGAGTTTTGTAGCAGAACTGCAAGTGCGTGAGGTTCACCAGAGATGAGTGACTGGGACATCCTCCCCCACTGTCTTTTAAAAATCAACTGGACACTTACCCATCTCCCATGGGCCCTTGGCAGCAGACACTTTGCTAGGCGGCAAGGTGGGATGTGGCAACTGAGGGAGCAGTTGGCTCTGAAGGGTCTGGAGGCTGGAGGGGTGGCTTTTGAGACTGATGTGTAGAGGTGGGCAGTGTTCATCCCCGTGGAGAGCGGGTGACGTGGGAGTCCCGGGCAGAGGGTGGGTGCAGGAGATGATCAGATTCGGAGCCCAGAGAGCGCTTGGCAAGAAGGTAAGGTGCCTGGGGTGCCCTGGCCTGGGGGATGACCTCTTCCTGATGTGGGAGGGGACACCGAGCTCTGGGTCTCCAGCTGTATTGGGTGGCGTCTCATTGTTACTTCTGTCTGTCCTGGCCCATCAGAGTATGGAGATGACCGGCTCCCTCCAAACAGAGCAACACACCAAGAGCGAGCTGGCCATGAAACTCGGCCAGGTACGGGAGAAGCTGGCAGAGCTGAAGGAGCTGGTAAGGCCTGCACCAGCTAGGAAGGGCTCGGAGGCCTCCGGGAGGGAGGTCCTTAGGCCGGGACAGAGATGGCTCCAACTCAGGGCTGGGGGGCACTGAGGACCCTGCAGTCCTGCCAAGTCCGTGACCACCTGTGCCCTAGGCTCTGACATGGAGTGGTGGGTTCCTCGGGACTGCAGGTCACCTCCCTGCTGGAGGCATGAGCCAGTAGGGGAGAGACGAGGAGACGTGGAGACATCCTGGTTCCAGACTTGGCTCTGGGTCGCGCTTCACTGAACAGGGCTGAGCCTCAGCATCCTTCACTTCAGAGAGCACTAGAAAGCAGTTCTGCTTCGGTGAGGGAAGGGGCCTGGGCAGGTGGCAAAGTCCCACAGTGCCTGCCTCAGGAAGAGGGGCCTGTGCCTGTCCCCGGCATCTGTGGGCACAGATCTGGGAGATGACTTGGTGGCGGGAGCCAGCAGCAGCGGTGGTCTCCACTCTGCTGCTCCACCACAAGTCCGTTGTAGCAGTTGCTCTTCAGAACTGCCCTTTTCTGCATGCTTCCTGGGTTATGGGCAGGACCAATCAGGTGGTCCAGTCAGCCAAGGATGAAGATGGTTCAGGGCCTCCCTGGTGGCCTAGAGGTTAAGTCTCGGCACCATCACCACTGCTGCCTGAGTTTGATCCCTGGCCGGGAGCTGACCCACAGGGCGCAGCAGACCTCTCCTGCCTTGCCGGCTGCTCCCCTCAGCAGTGTGTTTCAGTCAGTCTGCCTGTTCTGCTCACTCTACACCTTTGGCCAATACCCCAGTTCTTCTGCACAAAAAAAGAAAAATAGTCCAACCAGACTTGATGTTGGGACACCCTGAAGAGTGATATAAGCCAGGGTTGGAGGGAGCTGAGGGGCTCTGTTCCAACCTCCAAAGAAAGAAGGGGAAGACTCTGTTCCTGGCCTCCGAAGAAAGGAGGGCCAGAAGCTGAAAGAAGACAAGCAGCATCCAGTAGCCAACCTCTGCGGGAGGAAGAGAGGATGAAGACCTCTGTCAGAGACTGGGCCTCCAGTCGGTGTCTGACATCACCTGATAGGAGCACCAAAGGCTCTGGACCTCATGTCTGAAAGAGCTGTTTGTTGCTGGTGTTGTCCAGCAACTCATAAAGAGCTTTTAACCTTTGGTGTCTCTGACACCAGCTGGGATCCCAACTGAAAAGGGTATTCACAGGGCATGAGGATGGGATGCCAGGATAGGCCGCAGTGGCACCCACCTGCACAGGCTATAAGACAAGAGGGCTGCCAAAAAGACCCAAAGCCAAAACCATGGGCTCGAGCAATACAGTACCCATACGATAGGGGCCTACAGGCTAGAGCCGATGGAAGGATAGTGCCCAGAAGGGGACTCATCACTGTGGTTCTCAACCATGTGCACAATTGCAAGAGACTTCAGGCTCTGGAAACAACCACCTTGGGGGCCTCCCCTGGCGGCACAGTGGTTGAGTGTTGGGCTGCGAAGCTGCTTGCAGCCTCTACTGCCCGCAGCCTCTGCAGCGCCGGTTTGATCCCTGGCCACAGGTGAGGGTCCCACATAGTGAGACAGTCCTTTCCTGCCGCCCGCTGCTCCCCTCAGCAGTGTACTTCGGTCCTTCTGCCTGTTCTGCTCCCTGCTCTGGCTCTGGTGAATTCTCTCACCATCCCGCGCTTCTGACTGTACCCAGTGCTTGTATAAATAAAATTAAAAAAAAAAAAAAAGTTCTGTTTGCAGAACTTCTAACCTCCTGGAACCCCCTGTGCAGAATTAGCAGTTGCTCTCAGAGACTCTGGCTCCCTTTAGGGCGGCAGGTGCCAGCACACCCACAGAGGACCTTACACTACTTCAAAGGAAACTGGCACCCCCCTGATCACTGCAGCACTATTTACAGTAGCCGAGCTGTAGAAGGGATGGTACATAGATAATAGGATACTACTCATCAAGAAACATAAACTCATGCCATCTGGGGCAACGTGGATGGAGCTAATGGAAATAAGCCCAAAGGAGAAAGACAAATATGTCACTTAGATATAGATATAGAAAAATTAAACAAAGGGCTAGTTTAAGCTATCCCTTGAGTCTCCCAGGTGGTGCCTGACTACTGGCTGGGGCTGCAGACCAGCCCAGACTTTCTGGCCTGACAGCTGGATGGTGGGCTGACCCTCTCTAATTTGACATCAAACTCATTTGATGACAAAGCCTGACTCCAGCTGACTGAGTCCCACATTGTGTCTTGTTGCACCTGCACCACCACTGGGTCTCCAGCCTCTGCTGTTTGCTGGGTCTGAGATGGATGCTGCATGTAATTTTTTGTTTGTTTTTAAGATTCATTTTTATTTATTTATGCATAGAAAAACTGGGGTATAGGCCAGAGGTGCAGAGGGTGAGAGGATTCACCAGACACAGAGTAGGGAGCAGAATAGGCCAATCCACTGAAATCACCTGCTGAGGGGAGGGGTGGGTGAGACAGGAGAGGTCTGCTGCCCCATGTGTGTTGCTCCCTGGCCAGGGATCAAACTCAGTTCTAAGCAGTGATAGCACTCAGAGTTAAACCTTATGTCACCAGTGAGGCCCTGTTTTTAATATATTTTTTACATCTTTTGATATTATTTAAAATAATAGAAGTGCTCCTACTGCTCTACTTTCATAATAAACACGCTCCTTCCTCCCAGCCTTTGGCTCAGGTCGGGTTTACATGTGTCTTTGTCACCTTTACTCCTTGTCCATCTCTCATGACAAAGCAAGCTCCACGTCTCCGGGGTCCTCTCTCTGCTCCCCATTGCATCTGCAGGGGAGGCAGATTGCGGAGGCAGGAGCCAGCCAGGGAGAGGGATGCTGGGAAGTGAGGAGGAGGCAAAGGCAGAGAACACTTGGGAGATGCTCCCCGGTTCACTGAGAAAAGCTTTTCTCAAAGTGTGGTTGTGGAATCCTTGAAGTCACCCAGAGCCTGTCACAGGAGCCACGAGGTCAAAACTATTTTCAAAACACCACTTAGACACCACTGGCTTTTTCACTATTTTGCCATCTGCTGAGGTAAAACTTACTAAAAATGGAGCTTATATTCCTAATTGCACTTATTCTTCACGACTACTTACCTCAGAAACACAACTCCAAGCCAGTTTCATTTCAAAGTGTCTTGGTTGAAGCATTAAAAATTATCATTATTCTGTCATCCTCAAATCCACATTTTACAGCACCTGATGCGATGACAGGCAAGTGCACATGCAACACTCCTGCTGCGTCCCCAATTACCATGTGCTAAGGAAAATATTTGCATGAGATGAATTAGACTGTTTTTCTTTTTTTGTAGTCAATACCGTCTTCACATGAAGGAATGAATGACAAAATCTGTGGCTATTTGATTTGGTTAATGAGCAGACATTGTCCTGAGAATGAGTGTTTGCTCCTTTGAGAAAATCAACTGACAATTGCTAACTGAGAGTAACTTCACCTTGACCAAATATAAGTGCTCAGAAAAAAACTAGAATCATGGAAAATTGTGTCCTACCACTAACTTGACAACTTCCAGTACTACTTTTACTTTTTGGATTTGTGGTGAAAAATAAAACGAATTTTTTAAAATAATTTGATTCTGGTGTAATGAACATTGAAGAGCTTTATAACTTGTGGAACAATATATTACTTTAAAAAAATCACACATTAAAACTAACTGCAGTTAGTTTTATTCAAGAGAGGACTTTGCAAATTACCTTGGAGAAAATACCACCTGTATAGATTTAATTTAGTATCAAAATGGAATATTCACAGTAATGTGAAAACACTACTCCAACATATTTGTGTGAGGCTGTAGACATTTATTTCATAGACTTCAAGCAGAACCACAGGAGGGTCTGGCGAGGAGACGCGGCTCAGCAGACACTAGGCCGGAGGCTCAAAGTGTCCAAGCCAGAGCCAGGCCTGGGAGTAGTGCTGGCCGGGGGTGGGGGGGGGGGGTGTGGTCACCGCTCCCGCCCCCACCCCCCACCCCTAGTCTCGGGGCCCCTGCCAGGCCCCTTGACCAGGGAAGAGCCCGCGGGACTTTCACACTTTAGGTTTCATTTAAGTTTGGGATTATCAGGGAGGGAGATAGGGTGCGGGCAGGAGACCACGGGGTGACTGAAGGGCGGGCTCAGGGTCTCCCACGATCCAGAGGACTCTGGGCTGCGCCGCGGGGCCCGACGGCGCCTCCCCCGCGGGCACGACCAGCTCCCCACGACGGCGCCCGGGACGCGCCCTGGGCGGGGACCTGCGCGCCTGGACCCGGCGGGCCCGCGGCTCAGCTCCCCGGCGCGAGGGGGAGGGGGAAGGTCGGGCAGAGCAGGACGGGAGCAGCCTGGGGGCGGGTGCGTGGAGGGGCCCCCAGACTCCTGGGGATGGGGAAGGAGGCGCCACAGCTCAGAGGTGAGAGGGCTGCGGGGCTTTGATCTCCCTGAGGCTCGCACCCCGCAGGGAAATGGGATCATGGTGAGGAAGCGCCCCCTTCTGGCCAGAGAGGGAGCTGTCGGCCACGTTTTCCAGCTCTGGGATGGAGACTGGTCCAGGGGGTTCTACTTTTTCTGAAGGACAGTTTAAGAATAGAAATTCTCCTGAGAAAGAGGGGAGACCATCCCTGAAGTCACCCTTCGCTGGATCTTTTTGACCAGCAGCCATTGTAGGAACAATGAGTTTCTCTCTCGAGATCTTGTTTTTTGGTCAGAGAGCATTTTTGGAGATCTCACTCCTGCCTGTCTGTGTCATCACCCTCCACCCAAGTCAGCAACAAAATGTTTATAGAGACCTGCATCCCTCCCTGGGCTCCCACCTGCTATCCCGGACTCCCAGAGCAGGCTGGTTTCTGGGTTTGTGCCCCTCCCTCCAAGCATACTGTTCTGTCCACTGCAGGATGGTCACATGAGGCTGCTTCAGTGTCCATGGAGGGAACAAAAAGCATTAAATTTCCATTTCTTCCTACTCAGGCCCCCCAATCTCCATATGTGACCCATCACCCCATCTCTGAGCATGAGGTCACCCTGAGGTGCTGGGCCTTGGGCTTCTACCCTGTGGACATCACCCTGACCTGGCAGCGAGTTGGGGAGGACATGGCCCCAAGAAATGGAGCTTTGAACACCAGGCTGGGAGTAGGGGGGAATGGAAACTACCAGAAGTGGGTGGCTGTGGAGGTGCCTTCTGGAGAGGAGCAGAGATACACATGTCACGTGCAGCATGAAGGCCTGATAGCACCCCTAGTCCTGAGATGGGGTATGAAGGGAAATGTGGGCACAAAGGCTGACTCGGGGCCATCAGAAGCCCTTCTGGAGACCTTCAGAGAGTCAGACCGAGGCCTCAGGCTCAGGGTCTGACCTTCCCTTCCCTTCCAGTGCCACCTCCTCAGTTCTCCATCCTTGCTGTGGTCCTCAATTCCGGCTCTGTTTTCTTTGTTGGTGTGCTCATTGCACACAAGGTGGTTCATATGTGAGGGGGTAGAAGAAGTGCTCAGGTAGGGAAGGGAGTGGGAGATCTTGTCCACTGGGGGCTTTCATGTGCCAGGGAGAACTTGCCCTGCCTGGTTAATGGGAAGTACCATCCACACACACGGGTGTTGCCCAGAGGGCATTTGGTCCAGTCCCCCTTCATCTCCTTTCCTCATTTTTCCCAGGCCTGACCTGGGACTTTACTCACAGTTCTGGAAACTTCCCTGTTCTGCAGGATTAGAAGATTCCTTTAGGACTTCTGACCTGACTACTCCCTGGTCCCACCTGACGCTTCTTCCCACAGGAGGACAAGGAGGAAGCTACACTCAGGCTGCAAGTAAGTGTGGTCAAGGCTTGGATCCCTGAGCCCTGGGAATGGTGTAGATGGAGCCCATGGGGGAGTCACTCTCATCAGTTTCTCCTGTGGTCTCATCTCTCACCAAGTTTTGTTGTGTTCTCCCCCAGGCAGCCACAGTCCCTGTGCTCTGAAGTGTATCTCCGCCCCTATAGGTGAGACCCTGGAGAATTGCAGTGGGGGTGAGGATTGAGGCAGAGAGGCTGGGACTATGCAATGGGGATGCTTTCAGGAGGACATCTTGGGAATGCAGTGGACCATTGATAATGTTAACACTCGGGTAATGAGTGAGCTGTCAGGGGTGAAGATGCCACCACATCCTAGCAGGGGCCAGGACAGGAGGAGGGGTCCCGCCCAGTTTCTTACACCTCAAGCCAACCATGAGGTATTTCTAAACCTCCTCCTCTTCTGCAGGTCCAATGCTTTTTCAGTCCCACTCAGAAGCTCCTTCTCCATGGAACTGTATTTATTGGGGTGTTGTTCTGACACTCTTTACACTGTGTGAAATTTGAATTACTTTATTCTGGGGCTTGATGTTAATTGACTTCCCATCATTTTATATTGTGTACCCTGTCATTCTTGTTACACACACACACACACACACACGCACATTCCCCTCTCCTTGGGAACCAGACCCTCACTCAGCACTGGGGTTACTCTGGCCCTCTGTCTCTGGTCCCCTCAGAGCCTCCCTCTCTGCAGTGTCTCTACTCAGCGGTGTCTGAGCAGCCCCAGGAGTCCCTGCACCTCATGCCTCTGCCCTTGTGGGCAACCAGCCCCTCACCCTGCATGACAGTGAGGAGGCGAAGGCCAAGTCCTGAGGTCAGTGACCAATGGAGGAGACAATTTACCTTTTTCTTTTCTTTTCCCCCTCATTGTATTATTCAGTTGAGGTTAGCATTGGTTTACACACTGCATGTGTTCAGAGGCAAGGGTCACATCTCTTCAGATGTTTGTTACCAAATCACACCCACCCTAAGGGCACCCGTAGTCTTCACTATAGTCTGTTGGGCCCTCTCCCTACTTTGTTTCCTACTCTTACCCCCAGCCATAGCTTCAATTCTGCAGTCATATATATAGAATATGCTTTGGTTTAGTTTCATCTGTCCCAACTTTGTTTCTTTATATTCCAAATATGAATGAAATCATCTGTATGTAACTTTTTCCTTCAAATTTATTTCACTTAGTATAATCCCATCCACATCTATCCATATTGTTGCAAATTCAATTATTTCATCTTTTTCACAGCTGAGTAGTATTCCACGGTGTGTATAGCTTGTGTTCTTTATCCCCTCATCTGCCGTTGGGCACTTAGTTTGTCTCCATCGCTTGGTTATGGTAGACAGCGCTGCAGTGACCGTAGGAGGCGCACATTCCTCGGAATTAGTGTTTTTACCTTCTTTGGATAAATACTATGGAATGGGATGCTTGACCATGGGACAGGTCTATTTTGAGGAACCTTCATTTTTTTTTTCCATAGGGGCAGGACCAATGTGCTATCCACAGAAAACAGAGGTACCAAGTTACCGCCCTGCCTAAGGAAAGGAGGAGCTAAGCAGGGATGAAAAGCGAAGGAAGAGGAGGAAGACGTGGAGCAAGATGGGGAAAGGAGGCTAGAGGAGGTGCATGGAGCAGAGAGACATGTGAAGAAGAAACCACGCCTTGCTTCTCACTTGGACTTGTGCCACGGAGCTGGGGACATGGAAAGAGTCATGTGAAAGAGATTAAAAACACGGGTGAGAGACTCATGGGGATGCTGACAATGGCAGCTGTTATCTTGTTGTGGATTTTGATTTTGTTCTTTTCCTTCCAGACTTGCCTGGCCCCTCCTGCCCCTTTCCCATGGGTCTCTACCAGTAGGTGCCTTAGCCTTGTGGCAGGCGTTCGGGCCCCAGTGGGCCTGCTTTGGGCCCAGCCTGTTTGGCTGGGCATTTACCCATGAGGGGTAGGTAACTGTGGGTGCTTCACTTGGGAACTATTCTAACTATATTCTTTCTCTTCTTCTCTCTATTGCACACTGATTCTCTGTTTTATAGTAATTGTATTAAAGTTCTTTTCTATTGAAGGTCTTACGCTTTAGTGTATGTTTTGTCTTTATGCAGCTGATGGCAGATCCCATGTAGAGTGTGCAGTTTTGAGGGTCCAGGGAACCCCTCATTCTGCCCACTGACAGGACAAGACATCATTCCCACCCACCATGTGCCAGAATTCCTTTTCCTCCACACCTTTCAATGGGTCATTCTCACAGATGTGAGGTGGGAACTCACTGTGGTTTTATTTATTTTTTAAAGAATTATTTATTTTTTTAAAGATTTATTTATTGATTGATTTATACATACATACATACAAGCACTGGGTACAGTCAGAAGCGCGGGAGGGTGAGAGAATCCACCAGAGCCAGAGCGGGGGGCAGAGCAGGCAGAAGGACCGAAGTACACTGCTGAGGGGAGCAGCGGGCGGCAGGAGAGGTCTGCGCACCATGTGGGAAGCCTCCTCTGGTGGTCGGGGAGCAGCCGGGGATCGAACCGGCACTGCAGAGGCTGCGGGCAGCTTCGCAACCCGGCGCTCAACCGCTGCGCCACCGGGGAGGCCCAAGAATTATTTATTTATTTATACAAGCACTGGGTACAGTCAGAAGCACAGGCAGGTGAGAGAATTCACCAAAGCCAGAGCAGGGAACAGAACAGGCAGGCTGTCGAAGAAATACACTGCTGAGGGGAGCAGCAAGAAAGGCAGGTGAGGTCTGTTGCGCCATGTGGGACCCTCGCCTGCGGCCGGGGATCAAACTGGCTGGCAGAGGCTGCTGGCAGCTTCGCAGCCCATTGCTCAACCGCTGCGCCACCAGGGGAGGCCTTTATTGTGGTTTGAATTGGCATTTTTCTGACAGCACATGATGATAAACTTGTATCCATATATCTATTGGCCACACGTGTATCTTTTTTAGAAAAGTACCTATTTAGCTCCTCTCCTCTGTTTTGAGGTGTTTTCTTGTTTTGGAGTTCTTTGTAGATCTTGGATATTATATCCATGTTGGATTGATGATGTACAAATAGTTTCTCCAATTTGATACTGTCTTTTCATTTTAACGATAGTTTCCTTCACTATGTAGAAGCTTTTTAGTCTGATGTGATTCCATTGGTTTCTTTTTGCTTTTGCTTCCTTGGAGCACAGAAGACACTATGGGCAGTGAAAATACTCTGTATGATATTCTCATGATGGACACAGGACATTACACATGTGTCCAACACCCCAAGAACGGACAACACCAGAGTAAACCCAAAGGGAAACCATGACTTTGCAACTATGACGAGCAGGTCTATTACTTGTAACCCACATGTCAGTCTGGTCTTAACACCTAGTTTGGTCATGATGTGTGAATAGTTTTACAAGTTGAGGAATGAAATGCAATTTACTTTAGAAAGCATATTTCATGCTCATACAAGGACATTTAAATAACACTCAAGGATACACATAAGTCATTCCCCTCCACCCTCAAACACCCCAGTCAGCCAGTATCTGCTCAAAACCTAGCAATTTATCTTTTCTCTTCCAAATATATGTATCTCCATGCTCCTGTCTGGGCAATACTGTTTGTTTTCCCATCAGTAAAGGAGTTCAGGTCACAGAGTTGGGGGGAAACATTTGCAAATCACGAATCTGACAAAGGACTGCATCTACAAAAAAATGCCGAAAACTCAATGATCAGAAAGAAATAACCCAATTTTAATAAGGACAAAAATAGTGTAATAAATGAACAGCACTTCATCTGTAAAAATGTACAAAACTTCTATACAAACAGCAACTGTATTCATAGAAAAGTGAAAATATGAACAAATGCTCACTACCACAGTTAAGAACAGTGACACCATCACACCTAGGAGAGACTGAAAATGCAAACTCTGCACAATACCAGGTGCTGTCCAGGGTGTGAACAAAAGAAGCCTCATTACATTCATTTTTTAAATTTTTTTTTATTTATATAAGAGCTGGGGTACAGGCCCAAGTCGCGGGAGAGTGAGAAGGTTCACCAGAGACCTGATTCACCAGATCTGGTGAATCAGGATTCACCAGAGTGGGGAGCAGAACAGACAGACGGACTGAAAGCACTGCTGAGGGGAGCAGCGGGCGAGAGAGGAGATCTCTGCCCCGCCATGTGGGAGTCTTCCTGGCTGGCCGGGAATCGAACCTGCACTGCGGAGGCTGCGGACAGCTTCACAGCACTGCGTTCAACCCACTGTGCCACCGTGGAGGGCCCTCATCACATTCATTTTAAAAGATGCTTTAGGGGCTGAGAGACACATCAGAGCCCTGGGCACTATTGTTGCCTGGTTGAGAACAAAACAGAACCTGGTAAGAGATGACACCACAGGAGGGACAGATGAGGGTGACTCCCCCATGGAGTCCATTTACACTGTCCCCAGAGGCTCAGGGTCAAACCATTGATCTACACTTACCTGGAGCCTGAGGGTAGCTTCCTCCTTGTCTCCCTGTGGGTAGAAAAATCATGTGAGACCAGAGAGCAGTCAGGTCAGAAGCCGAAAGGAATCTTCTAATCCTGCACCACAGGGAAGTTTCCAGAACTGGGACTAAAGACCCAGGTCAGTACTGGTGAAAAAGAAGAAATGAGGCGAGGGGGGACTGGACCAAATGCTCTCTGGGCAACACACGTGTGTGGATGGCACTTCCCAAAAAACAGGTAGGGCAAGTTCTGCCTGGGACATGGAAGCCCCCAGTGGACAAGATCCCCCACTCCTTTCCCTACCTGAGAGTTTCTTCCTCCACATCACAGCTGCAGCCACCACAGCTCCAGGGAGCACAGCTCCAAGAAGAACCAGGCCAGCAATGATGCCCGCGGTGGGGATGGAGGACTGAGGAGGGGGCACTGGAAGGGAAGGAAGATCATACCCTGAGCCCCAGACCTTATCCTGACCCTCTGAAGGGCTCCAGAAGGGCTCCTGATGGCCCTGAGAACAGCCTCAGTGCCCACATCCTCCTCCTCACCCCATCTCAGGACTTGGGGCTCCAGCAGCCCCACATGCTGCACGTGGCACGTGTATCTCTGCTCCTCTCCAGAAGGCACCACCACAGCCGCCCACTTCTGGAAGGTTCCATCTCCCCCAGGCCTGGTGTCCACCAGCTCCATCTCCTGGGTCAGGTCCTCCCCATCTCGCTGCCAGGTCAGGGTGATGTCCGCAGGGTAGAAGCCCAGGGCCCAGCACTTCAGGGTGACCTCACCCTCAGAGGTGGGGTGGTGGGTCATGCGTGTCTTTGGGGGATCTGAGGTGGTAAATCAGAAAACTCACTTTATGTTTCCTCCATGGACACTGAAGAATCCTCATGAGACCATCCTCACAATGGACAAGACAACTAGTGTGGCAGGAAAAAGCATAAAATGTAAAAAACAGGTTAATCTGGGGAATCTGTGAGATTCTCCTATTCCTTAGAAAGTCCTAGAATGAGGATGAGAACCCAGGGTAGGATGAAGCAGAGGGAGGGGAACACAGACTTTTTATTCCTGACCTGGGTGGAAGGTGAATGACACAGAAAAGCAGGAATCACATAACTGAAAATGTTCTCAGACCAGAAACAAGACTGAGAGAGAAACTCGTGGTTCTCAAACAGGCCCCTGGTCAAAAGGACCCGGTGACGTGTGAGGTCAGGGACTGTCTGTCTTTCTCAGGAGAGACGGGATCCCTTCACTGTCCTTCAGGAGAAGCCGGAGTCTCTGGGAGTCTCTCTCGTGCAGAACATGAAACCCAGGGGAGCCCCCCTCTCGGCACTAGAGAGAGGACTCATTTCCCGCAGTGACTCCAGGCTGGGGGGCCCGGGAGCCTCCAGGCCCCTCTTACCCGTGCGCTGCAGAGTCTCCTTCCCGTACTCCAGGAATCTGCGCAGCCACTCCACGCACCTGACCCCCACATAGTTCCTGAAGTGCTCTGCCACACCCTGGGCCTCCCACTCTCGCCAGGTGATCTGAGTGGCCGTGTCCGCTGCGGTCCAGGAGCGCAGGTCCTCGTTCAGGGCGATGTAATGGGCACCGTCGTAGGCGAACTGGCTGTATCCGCGGAGGAGCCCGTTGGGCCCCACATCGCAGCCAGACATCCTCTGGAAGGTGTGAGAGCCTGTCCCCGCCCGCGTCACCCTGAGATCACCCTGCCTGCACCCACCCTGAATAAACTAAACCGAATGAAACCGGGTGAAAGTCCCGCTGACTGTTCCCAGGGACCCGGGCAGGTTGTGGAGAAGCCTGGAGGGGGAGACCCTAAGCGAAGCCCCCCCCCCCCCCCCCCCGTCCGTGGGGATGGGGGTGCTGACCTGGCCCGGACCCGCACCAGCTCACCGGTCTCACTCTGGTTGTAGAGGCTGCGCAGGGTGTCCAGTTGCGCTCGGAACCTCAGTGTGTTGTCCCTTTGGTGCTGCGTCTCCTCGTCCTGCTCCTCCTGCCCAATCTGCTCCATCCATGGCGCCCGCGTCTCCACACTCTGGCCCGGGGAGTCGCTGTCAAACCGCCCGAACTGCGTGTCGTCCACGTACCCCACGGCGATGAAGCGGGGCTGACCGGGACCAGGCCCGGACATCGCGGTGTAGAAAAGCCTCATGGAGTGGGGGCCTGGGGGCGGGAGGGGAGACCCGGGATATTCTTCTCCCCTTCGGGGGCTCGAGTCCCAGGGCGCGAGACAGAAAGTGGGTGAAAGATGAGCGAGAGTGAAAAGCGGCTGCGGGACGAAAATGGCCGGGACTCGGGGGGCCAGAGGAGGCTGGGGTCTCGGGGGGGACGGAAAGGGGCCAGGACGGGGCGGGCCGACGTTGGGGGACAACTAGGGCGTCGGCGAGGTCGCGCCTTTCCCATGCCCGCCCGCGCCCTCGCTCCCGCCTCTGGGAGCGCCCTGTCCCCTCCCAACCGGCACTCACCCGCCCGGGTCTCCCTCGGGGCCGCGGCCACCGCGAGCAGGAGCAGGAGGGCTGCGCCCCCCATCCCCCAGGACGCGCCTCCACCCGGGCTGGGGAGACGGAGTCCCGGCGGGCGGGCGAGGGCTTTGGAACGGGAGCCGCGGGGCTGCTGATTGGCTGCTCTGGAGACCTCCAGGCAATGGGGAGTGAGCCCCGGGGTGAGTCACCAGTATCCAGGAAGGAGGACCCGACAAGAGCTGTGAGAAGTGAAACTGGGGAAGTGAGGAAGCCCCGACAGTCACCTTCCAGCCCCAGACAGCGCCCTGGGGACTGAGACCTTGAGAGCCACACCCCGAGACCCCTCCTCTCCTGCACCGTCTCCCGAGTCACACCGTCTCCCGAGTCCAGGCCCAGGAACTGGGTCAGCGATTCTCAAACCTTTTTCTTTCAGGGTGTCTCTACAGTCTCACAAATTATTAAGGATCCCATGTATAATTTTTATGTGGGCTATACCGTTAAATATTTACTTTACTAGAATAAAGGCGCTTTAAGATGGAATTACTTCTTTACTTTAGAATATTAATAACCAATGTATGCTAACAAAGCATTTTTAAGAAAATAACTAAGTTTTACCTTAGCAAATGCCAAAATAGTGAAAGGCAAATGGTGTCTAAGTGATGTTATAAAAATAGTTTTGACCTCCTGGATCCCGGAAAAGGTTCTCGGTGACCTCAAGGATTCCACAGACCGACTCTGGAAATGCTTTTCTCAGTGAACCAGGGAGAGTCTCCCAAGTGTCCTCTGCCAGCATCCATCTCTTTGGTTTGGATTTCCTATTTCCAAAGTTTTTCTTAGAGTTTTGCCCCTGTACTCCCTGGAAGAGAACTAATTTCAGAGATGATGAGAGAGAGTCTTCAGTCTGAGAAGGGAGTTGGAGAGACAGGTGCTTCCCTTTGGAACTGGGACAGTTTATGAGTCCGAGGCGCCAGACCCACTGATAATCTTCTTTGATTTTGTTTTTCACCTGCTTAGTATGTATTTCCATCCAGGGACCTCACCTCCTCTTTAAGAGAGATAATATTGGCCCCTTGACTTTACATGTGTTTAATGCATCTGACTTGATGCTCCCAAAGCATGAAGAGCTGTGCTGTCAAACAGAATGTTCTGGAAGAAAAAAATGTTCTATATATGTACTGACCAATATGGTGCCTCTAACTATTGAACACTTGACATGTGGCTCATGAGCTGAGATGTTGCATATTTAACTATGTATCATTTAAAATTAAAAAGCCATATGTGGCTAGTAACTACCATATTGACAGTACATATCTACAATGTTCTTAACTTTCAGTATCTGCCCCCCAATACTTTGTTGTATAATAAAATAGTATAATAAAATATAATGTATAATAAAATTATCTTCTTGTGGAAATCATGAATTTTTCTACATGGGGTTTAAGTATATCCTTAAAATATGGCATGTCCAAATAGTTTAATTAACATGTATTTTAACAACAGAGAGAGAGAGGTGCAATCCCAAATCTGAATACAAACTCTGTCAAATCCCTGAATGACCACTAAACTGTGCTGAGGTGTGGGACACTCAAGAGAAACTGCTGGAAAACCAGAAAGAACTTAGAGGGTGTTCTACCCTTGAGTGACAGACTCATCCTGGTGCAATCTGTGATTCTGCACGTATGACTCATGACTTCCCCGATCCACACAAGCTCAGAGAACCAGAAGAAAAATCTTACTGACTTGAGGAATCAAACATCAGATTTCGTGGCAGTCTTTGGGTATTTGAATACACCAGGGATAAGATAACCAACAAGTGAGTGAATGCCAACATCTGGGTAGACACTGTCCAAAACCTTGGTTGACCATTGAATCGCATGGAGACAAAAAACCTGGGTTGACCATTGAATCACATGGAGACAAGTCAAACCCTTCAAGACCTAGGATGAAAATGCAGCAAGTAGAGACTGAAGCAACAGAGCAGGAGCCCAGCTGTGCACACTGCAGGGGCAGATTTCGCCTGGTTCAGGCAAATGTCCAACTTCAGTGGGCAAGAAAAGGAATCCCCAGAAAAATAAGAGTCCAGATGTGTTAAATCTTATATCTTTCACGTATTTAGATTTAAGCCTGTTTTCTTCATGGTGCTTCTTTGAATAAAGCCTGACTATTCTCTACAAGGTATCGGCATAATTTTCTTTCTTTGACAAAAAGGATATAAATATTTAGTGGCCAGATGATAGACAGTAGAAGTTTTTCAAATCTTCACAGGTTTTTTTTATATACTCAAGAGGTCAAGACCAATTCCCCTCCTGTGAGTCCCCGGACTTGCTGGCTCCCTGCTCATGGAGGAGGCTGGGGTGCCTTTGCTACTTCACAGTGAGTGAGGCTCAAAAGGCTCCACGATCTCCTGCTTGATCTCTCCTGCTCCTCTCTGGGGAAGACATTTGCTGTGCTGCGTGGGCACTCAGATAAGGATATGCTCACATGGTGAGGAACTGAAGCTTTTTCTAGCAGCCACATGGATGAATCTTTATGAAGATCCTTCCATGTCCATCAAGCCTTTTCTTCGGCCTGACATCGTGATTGCAGCCCCGTGAGACCCCGAGCTGGAACCACCACTGGGGTACAGGCCAGAGGTGTGGAGGGTGAGAGGATTCACCAGAGACAGAGTGGGGAACAGAACAGGGAGACTGACTGAAATACACTGCTGAGGGCAGCAGTGGGCAAGACAGGAGAGGTCTGCTGTGCCATGTGGGTAGTTTCCTGGCCGGGGATCAAACTTGTGCTGCAGAGGCTGTGGAGAGCTTCATAGGTTGTATCTTAAACCCTTGCACAACCAGGGAGGCCCATAAATAAATAAAATCTTAAACAACAAAAGAAGTCTTGGAAAAAGAAGTTATGAGTGTGGAAGACCTGGGCTTGGGTCCTAGGTCTGTGTCATGCTAAATATGGGAATGTTTCCACTCTTACCTGTAAAATGGGACTAATAGAGTCTTGGTTGTCTGCCTCACACAGGTGATAAGAGGATTATGCTTAAACTTACAGTAATGTAGAAGTGAACTATATATTGCTTACAAGAAATGAAGTTTCAATATAAAGACACATTGAAAATAAATTTATGGAAAAAAGATAATCTATGATGATAGACATCATAAGGAGATTGGAGTGGTTCTATTAAAATCAGCCATAAAAGATTTCAAAATAGAATTCATTGGCAGATATAGAGAACTCCCTCATGGTGATAAAATCTAACAGAGTGAGAAACTTCAGAGTACAGATAGAAAGGAGACACGGTTGCCTGGCTGGGGTATGGAAAGAGGATCAAATATAAAGGTGCAGCTATTGCCAAGAGCTAAGACATGGAAACAACCTAAATGCCCAAAACCAGATGTCTGCATCAAGAAGATGTGCTATATATACACGAGGGAATACTACTCGGCAATCAAAAAAGATAAAGATGCCATTTGCAGTAACACAGATGGAGCTGGAAGGGATTATGCTCAGTGAAATATAAGTCAGAAGGAAAAGGAAAAATACTGGATGGTTTTACTTAGAGGAGGAACATAGGAAACCATACAAGGGATGGGTGAAAAAAGACAAAACTAGCAGCAAACGATACATTGGAGACATTCATCTGGGGAGGGAAGAGCAGCAGAGTCTGTGGTGATGTTCCTGGGTGTCCTGGTGGAGGCACTTTCTTGGGGACAACACCTGAGAGGAGAAATCAAACATTGTATAAAATTGAAGAACAATGTAAAAATACATAAATAAATTTCAAAAAAATATATAAAGGAGCAGGAGACATTTTGGGATGAGGGGGCTGTGCAGTCTGTGTTCTATGGTAGTTCCAGGATTATATTTATTTAGAATATTCATTTATCTGTCTATTTATTCTATTATTTATATTTACCTAACTGTCCATCTAAAATTGGTAAATTTTATTTCATGTAAAGATCTTAAGAAATAAAAGCAGGGAGAAAGAAGACAAAGTTAATACACTAGAGTGAATTAAAAACAGAGAATTCATTGCTAGGAGTTCTGTCCCAAGGAATGTTAACGGATTTCTTCCAGGCCTCGGGAATGACAGTAGATAATAACTCACACATTACAGCAGTAACTAGCAACAGAGACATGCAGAGTACTTTTTTTGAGGCTTGTCTTAACATATTGAACAGATATGATTGCTTACATTTTTTGTTTTATACTTTTATTTGGCTTGTGTTTATTTTGGTTTAACATATATATTACATGAATAACATCACGGTGGTTAAATAGAACTATATTGCTGTAAATTTCCTATATGTTATGGGATGTAGTTCCATTAAGTAGATATTGAAAAATGAAAGATAAAGTATTTACAACAATAAAAAGTACTGAAATAAATATATTTAAAGCACATGAAGAATTAATTTCACAGAAAAATATTTCCTTAAATCAAATAAAGGTAGAAAATGATAAAATGGAATGAAAAAGTTGTGAGACAATGAAAAAATAAACATCAAAACGACAGACAAATCTAACCATATCAAAAACCGGATGGTCTCACTCATAGCAGGAATTTAGAAAATCTAAATAAGGGACCAGGAAAAAGACTACTTATAATAAAGTAAAAATCAAAACCAACAAGCAACTATAAACCAGAGACACACTGTGGGGCGGGGGCGTGAGGAGAGGAGGGATTAGGGTCAAAAAAAGGGGGGCAGGAATTGTACGGGGAATATAACCAAGATGAAAATGCATACATTGTGCAAAAATGAAAATGAAAAATGATGTAAAAAATAGATAAAATAAAATAAAAATAAAAATAAAGAAATTAGGCACTGCCGGCGCCATGAGATGTGGCCCCCTGAGCGCCCAGCTTAGTGGCCTTAGAGGCTTGCTTGGGTCAGGCAGAGTCCAGACCCCGCCAGGAGGGCGCGCGCGATGCGGCTGGGCTCAGGGACCTTCGCCGCTGGCCTCGTAGTGATTGTGGTGCTGGGGTCGCGCTGTTCCTTTGGGGTTTCTCCACGGCCCCAAGTTTGTTCTGCTCCTAGAACTGAGCACCTAACAGAGCCCCCAGTGCCCGAACCCGCAGCCGGTGCAGCTTCCGACTGAACCAAGCTCCCACCACCCGTCCTCAGTAAAGTTGTTATTATACTAAAAAAAAAAAAAAAAAAAAATTAACTAAATCCCAATGAAAGCCTGTGATTCTCTGGCACATATTAAAAAAAACTAGAAACAACAAATGTTGGCGAATATGTGGAGATAAAGGAACTCTCCTGCACTGCTGGTGGGAGTGCAAACTGGTCCAGCCACTATGGAGAGCTGTGTGGAGATTTCTGGACCTACTAAACATAGAGCTTCCATATGGTCCAGCAATTCCACTCCTAGGTATTTACCCAAAGTACACAGAAACATTAATTCCAAAGGGCACCTGCACCCCTATGTTTATAGCAGCACCATTTACAATAGCTAAGCTTTGGCAACAACCCAAATGCCCAAAATAGATGACTGGATCAAGAAGATGTGGTACATATACACCATGGAATATTACTCAGCATTCAAAAAAGATAAACTCATGCCATTTGCAGCAACTTGGATGGAGCTGGAAGGGATCATGCTCAGCAAAATAAGCCAGAAAGAAAAAGAAAAATACCAGATGGTCTCACTCATAGCAGGAATCTAGAAAACCTAAATAAGGGACCAGGAAAAAGAATAATTGCAATAAAGTAAAAATCAAAATCAGGGCCTCCCCGGTGGCGCAGTGGTTGAGCGCTGGGTTGCCAAGCTGCTTGCAGCCTCTGCAGTGCCAGTTGGATCCCCGGCTGCTCCCCAGCCACCGCACAAGGATCCCACATGGCAGCGCAGACCTCTCCTGCCGCCCGCTGCTCCCCTCAGCAGTGTACTTCGGTCCTTCTGCCTGTTCTGTTCCCTGCTCTGGCTCCGGTTAATTCTTTCACCCTCCCGCTCTTCTGACTGTACCCAGTGCTTGTATAAATAAATAAATAAATCTTTAACAACAACAACAAAAAAAATCAAAATCAACAAGCAACTATAGACCAGAGACACACTACAGTGGGGGGCGGGGGGAGGAGAAGGGGGATTAGGGTCAGAATAAGGGGGGTGGGAATTGTATGGGGAATACAACCAAAAAGAAAATGCATACATTATACAAAAATGAAAAATGATGTAAGAATTATATAAAATGTTTTAAAAAGCCTGTGATTATCAGATTGGACAATATCAAGGAGATTTGTATTCTATGTGTGTTAGAAAGACTTTCTATACAAACAAATATAGGTTAAAACTGAAAGGGTGAAAGGATACGCCAAGGAAATAGAAAGCAGAACCACAAACCTTTACTGTCATTGCAGGAGGCGGCAGGAGCAAGGCCTGAGGGACCCAGACAGCAGGTCCCTGCCTCTCTGTCCAGGAGGGAGGGGGAGAGCAGAATGTGGGGGCCACAGTGGATCTGGGGAAGGACTCTGGGTGCTGGAGGAAGGGGGTGGTGTGGTCACTACCTCTGAAGAGATGGGAGCCTGTTCCCTACATGAATTGTAAATCAATGTTACTGCAATTTGAAAAACAGCCCTCAGCAAAGGGACAGGGAGTGGAAGAGAAAAATATCTACTTTGGTAATTTCGATGGGAAATTATTCCCCTAAATCACACACAGTACTGTAAATCAGTGTTACTTCAATTAAAAAAAAAATTAAAATAAGCCTCAGGAAAGGAACGGGGAGCTGAAGGGAAAAGCATCTGCTTTGCGGTCTCCAGGGTGTGGTCATCGAGGGGCTGCAGAGAGAGGCTGTGGGGAGAGAAGATGGCGCCTCAGACACGGGGCAGCTCCAGAGCCGCCTCTCCTCTCCCCCACTCCCCCCACCTCGGCCTGGTGCCAGGGCTGCTCACAGGGCATCTCACCCCCTCCCCCAGTGATGCTCAGCCCCAGCTCACCCTCTCAGCCTGAGTCACACGCACACCCAGCCTCTCCCCTGGCTGCCAGACTAGGACAGCGCCGCAGCGCCCCCGTGTGGCCACGGGGCTGAGGACAAGGGGAGAGAACCCTGTGATCTCCCAGGTTCTCCTCGAGCTCCCACAAGGACAGGGCTGTGCACAGGGTGGGGAGCAGCATACAGCTTCTGGTTCTCAGTCTGACCTGTTTCCTAATACACGCTGACGTGATGAAGGTCTCCTGTCTCACCCGCTGCTCCCCTCAGTAGTGTATTTCATCAGTCACCTGTTCTGTTCCCCGCTCTGTCTCTGGTGAATCCTCTCACCCTCCCGCACATCTGTCCTGCGCACTGGTTCTTGTATGCATGAATAAATAAATCTTTAAAAAAATAGGGTCTAGAAGTACCTGAGCTGTAGTGTCATCACTGATCCATACAAGGTGTTTAGCCTTAATAAGATCCTTAACGGATCACTGGAGGAGGGGGGAGGTTAAGGCAATACACTAAAAACGCTTTCTTAAGGGACACATTGGAGAGTGTTATCTGATTCTTAATAAAGGCCCAGCTAAACCTGGATTCCAGTGTCTAGGATGCAAGGGCCGAGCTCCAGGTTGTGTTTGTGTCCTGTGATGAGTCCCTGTCTCATTCACCCGCAGGTGCTCTCCAGTCTATTACCCTCTTTTCTCTCTGTTTTATGGCTTATTGCTCTCCAACATTTTCTACTTGTTCCACCAGTTCACTCGTGTATTGTCCATGTTTTCACTGTCATTTGAGATCCTTGAAGGTAGGATAATTCTCCCATGAACACATTTCCTCAAATGTAGTGCATGGCTAGAAATATTTGCTGAAGTAATGAAGAAATGTACTGGCCTCTCTCTCATTACCTCTCCATTCACATCCTATTCCACCATCAGTTCCCCCCTGTATCTTTTGATTCTTCTATCTCTGTCCCTTCCCCAGACCTCATCACTTCCCTTAGGCTCTTGACCCAGACTAACAACTTCTCCTAGATGATCCTGTAGGGGAGGGTTTTAGACCCTTCCTTCCATCTGGAGAACATTAGGTTGAAACAATCCAACCTCAAAAGAAATCACTGAAAATAGTCAACCTTTCACAGGCTAACACTGCTAAATATACAGCTCATGCATTATTATGCCCATAGTTGCTCCTTCTCGTCAAAAATGGACTTCTGACCAGGGAATGAGGATGAGGTAGGAGGAGAAAACTCCTTCCTGCCACATTATCCAACAAGCATTACTGGTGATATGTTGGAACGCACCAGTGTTGGAAGCCAGAGGAGGAAGGTAAATCTCAGTGGAGGCATTACCATGTCTAAGCGAAGAATTTATCCCTGATGAAGTGTTGATCAAAACTGGATTTAGACTAAATATTTATATAGCCTCATTACTTCCAAACACCTTACTAAGAGATTTCTCTTCCATTATCTCTTGTAATCCTCCAAAGAGCCCTTTAATTTACTACCATTGGTCACTGGTCTTATCATCAGAGCTAGATTACTAAGACCACTGGAACAGGAACCAGGTCTTTTGTTCTCTTAATTCTTTTCGCTTGATATTTTGTCCAAACATCACAGCACAAAACACAATACTGGGAGGAACAGCCAACACTGGTTGATTGATTAGTTCCTCTAGTCAGCGATTTTCCTCCCCTCTGAAAATACTCTCCTCCTTTAGCTTTTCTATCTTTAACAGTTATATGCATAGCCTACTTCTTGCCCTTAACTTTGGGTTCTTCCTTCCCTCTGTGAGAAATGCCTCTTCCTTCGTTCTTTGCAGACATCACCTATTTGAAAACAATATAACTTGGTGGCTGGGTGGCGGACTTGTAAGAACAAGATCCACAAAATAGCCATGTGACATTGGGCACATTAACACTTTGTGTCTGTTTCCCTACAGTGAAATGGTACTAAAAATAAATAATTCTAGAATTGTTGTAAGAGTTCTTGTAAAGAGTTGAAATAGAAAGAGTTGATTATCATAGAGTTAAAACCTAATTAAAGACAAAGCACAACATCTCAAACGTAAAGTCAAACTGCAGAGAATATTTGGGAGAGAAGAAAATAAGTTCTCACCAAATGATAGCTGGTAGGGTACTTGGATTGTAGGCAAAAGAAATTGCATTTGACTGGTTGAAACCCCCAAGCCCACACCAAATGTTATTTACTAGCGTTCTAACTGGCTCAGAGGTAACCAGTCAACATTCGGAAGGATGGCCATACAGGGATCTCAAGTGTTGAAATTCATTTAAGATATCCTGGGGGATGCACTGGGATGATTTTGATCCAACTGTCTTCCATTCTGATCTTTGTCTAGAAAATCTGGGTTATGTCTTTTCTTTGAAGAAGAAGAAGGAGTGGAAAAGTACATGATTAACAGTCACCAAAGATCATGTAGAATGGGGCAGGGGTTGAAATCTCTACTGCTATGGAAATAAATTACCACACAGCCAGTGGCTTAAAATAACACAAATTTGTTATTTTATTGTTCTGGAGATCAGAAGTTCAAAATTAACCTCAGTGGACCAAATTCAAGACCTTGGTAGTCCAGTGTCCCTGCCATCTGCTCTGAGAATTTTATAGAACATATGGTAATCACAGCAGGATTATTCCCTCATCTTTGTCATATAAAGTAACCTGATCCATGGGACAATAACCCACCTTAGGCACAAGTCCTGCCCATATGCAAAGGAAGAGGATTATATACACCCTTTGTGCGTCTAAAAATGAACCCTTTAGTAAGTAGAATGGGTGTAGACTGTTACACAGATTGTAGTACAACCTAGGAGGTGTAGGCACAAAGGTGTGTATGTGAATTTAAGAGCAATTATGTGTAAAAGTGTCGAAGGAAGGAGGAGAGAAAATGGGGTTCAGAAAGGAGATGATTTCTGAACTGAGTTTTAATAGACAAGAATTCATCTCTAATGGGAGCTACACATGTCAACCTAAGAGAAGCCAAATTCAGATTTCTGAGATTAAGACTAATGCTTTACTCTAGACCACAGATGAATTCCCAAAAATGCCAGAAATTAAGTCCAGGCAGAAATAATCATTTAATCAGTCAGTCAGGCCACCTTGCCTTGCTTTGTGATTTAAAGGGGCTTAGAGAATACATCTGGATCCCCTTTCAAAAGCTTATTGAATCTTGAAATTCTTGTTATCTTAGGATTACTAGTGATTTTCAGGATCTTTTTGCTAAAAAATGCCATAAAAGAGCAGGCATGTGTGGTGTTGCTGGGAGGAAAAGTAGTCATACTATTGTCTAGATGGCACAGTAGTTGAATTCAATAATCAGCCAGTTGCCCTGGGCTTACTAATTTCTTTTTAATCTTACATTGCAATGAAGAATTGCAGAGTGGTGTGAATTGTGAGAAGGAAAAAGGGGGAGAGGACTATTAAGTCAAACATAAAATAGAAAGGGAGCAAGTAAAAGCAGTGCATGCAGTTCCAGCTGGCTAGCAGCGATTCATCACTGCTCCATTTGCTATTAGAATTGTGGAGGATTGGAGGGTAATGGAATGTCCCCAGACATTCCTTTTCCAATGGTTCTAGGGTTGGTTGAATCCAGTGTTCACCTAGTCTGAACACTTTTCAGTATTCAAAAGTTTTTTTTTTTTTTTTGTATTTGTAATTTTTTTATCCAGCTAGTATATTAACATTTTTTAAAATCAGGTTTTGTAGAGGAATTCTCAAGTAGACATGAATTCTCATGTCTCAAGTAGTGTACTAGACATATACCAAAACCACTATTCATTCTTTATCTGACATTCGTTTTCATTCTAGCATTCAACTAGCCTAGAGTTAATCAAACAATGAAAAACAGCAGCCTGTCTTGTGCTCTCCCCTGACCGTTTTCAGTATTTTGGATATATTCTATGCTACCTACAAATAGTGTATTCATGTCACTCTTGCTTTGTGAGCTTATTTGAGAAATATTTCCTGACACCAGTAGCTTTTTACACTAATTGTACTTCCTCTCTTGATTAATTTTGCAAAGTTAAATGATATCCCCCTTTTATTTAGTGTTGGATTATCTGTACAATAGTACCTCTTCACTTTCTCTCTTGCCTTAAAAGGACTTAACAGGAATGTTGACAGGTGAAAATAGTTACATAGAATATTAACAGATGGGTCACAAAAAAAGGTGTTTCATGCATAAATGAGTTTAAGAAATTCTGGGTAAATAAGTAGTTGTTTATAATGGAGAATATCAGAAGCTCTGATGTGCAAATATGTGCTGTAAAGCTTCAAAAGAGCATGTGATATGCAACATTTTCCAAACTTCTGATAATAGAAACTTTTTCACAGCACATCCAGTGATATCTGGTTTTTTTTTGTTTTGTTTTGTTTTGTTTTTTAACACAAGCACTGGGTACAGTCAGAAGCGGGGGAGAGTGAGAGAATTCACCAGAGACAGAGTGGGGAACAAAACAGGCAGAGTGATGAAATGCACTGCTGAGGGGAGTGGCATGTGCGGCAGGAGAGTTCTGAGCACCATGTGGGACCATGGCCAATGGCCAGGGATCCAACTGGTGCTGCAGAGGCTGCAGGCAGCTTCACAGCCCAGTGCTTAACTGCTGCTCCACAGGGGAGGCCCATCCAGTGATATCTTAAGGAAATGCTTATAAAAAGGTCCGGGAGGCAATCTCCTCTATTTGATGTGATGGAAGGAACACAAAGTTGCCTTTTAGTGAAACAGTACTGATCTGCTAGGGCCTTGAGAACCGGATACCTGCAGGTGCTATACTGAGTGCTAGCTGTGCTAACAGTACCTCAATTTTACAAAGAGAGAGGCTGAGGCATAGAAATGGCAAATAGTTTGTACAGTGTCCCACTACATTAAGTGGCAGTCATGATTCAAATCGAGGACTCAGGTTTAGAAATCCCCAGGACACTCTTCTGTCTCCCCCAATGACAACTAAACTGCCTAAAAGGAAAGCAGTGCAAAAGGACTGTTTAAAGACCCAGGCACTTTAATTAGAGTCTCTCATTTTCTGTAATCATCATGCTGACTTTTACCTCTATAGAGCAACTTTTACTACATTTATTATCTCCTTGAGTCTCACCCAACCCTGTCAGTGGACTGAGAAGGATACAAAAGTTTGAATGTGCTGGCTAACTCAACATCACTCATCAAGGACTAAAATAGTCAGGGGTTTACCTTATTACTACCTCTATTCTAGTGAGAAGAGTGTCCAAATTTAACAAATAAAAATACAGGACTCTACGATAAAACAAATTAAAAATAAGAATAAAAATCTTTGAATAGTCTAAATTATCAGGTTAGATTAACTCTAGGCTACTTGAATGCTAGAACGAAAAAATATGTCAGATAAAGAATGAATAGTGTTTTTAGTATATGTCTAGTACACTACTTGAGACATGCTTATAGTAAGATTTCATCTGCACTGTTGATCTAAAATTTCTATATGCACTTTATCTGGCAACTTGATAACTGGAAACAGAGCTCAGAATACAGGATTAAGTAAAAGTAGAGATGGGAGGCTAAGTGACCTGGAGCAGTGTGACATTAAGCTCTGTCTCTGAGCTTCTCAAGTGGTGTGTGCTGATGGTTTCACAAGATGGAGAGGTACTGGTTCCCTCAGCCCCCTGCACAATTAAGGAAGTCAGAAGTGGTAGAAACACAAGTTCTTTCCAGGACTCCTTGAAGGCTGACCCGAACATGATGAAGTCTAAAGGGGGCCCATTGTTCTCTCGGATGACTTTCAGAATAGTTCCTTCTATATTGGTAGCCAGCTGCAAAGCATGCCACTGTCCATCATGGACAAGGAGACCCATGCACCCACAAGTTTGTATTCCAAATGCCCAAAGAGCAGGGCTCACAGCCCAAGGTGCAAGTTGTCGGGGTGAAGGTGGTCAGGACACCTTTCAGATATGGGCCCACACAATATAACTCCAAATCTCTTTCATATATATTGGATAAATGTTGCTTTGTGGCCCATGTGCTCTTACTGGCAATCTAGCTAGCTTCGCAGATGACTGTATTCATGTTCTATAAATTAGAGTTTCATTGTTACTTTCAAATACTTCATATGTAAAATACAGTTTTTGAACTCTGATTGCATTATTGCAAGCTAAAATTTAACATATCATCTTTCAATAAATTAAAAGGAAAAACTATTAAAATCTTTAAATATAAATTTACTCTTGCAAGTGTTTGAATAGGCTGTAAAAATGATTTCAAGGTGTAATCACCTATGTGCAATTTTTTTTTAAGATTTATTTATTTATACAAGAACTTGGGTACAGGCCAGATGTGCAGGAGGGTGAGCGGATTCACCAGAGATAGAGCGGGGAACAGAACAGGCAGACTGACTGAAATAAACTGCTGAGGGGAGCAGCAGGCGAGACAGGAGAGGTCTGCCGCTCCATGTGGGTAGCTCCCAGGGTGGCTGGGATTGAACCTGCATTGCAGAGGCCATGGTCAGCTACACAGCGCTGCACTCAACTGCCTGCTCCACCAAATTTTTAATGGGTGATGATGAGAATTTCAAGAGAATGCATTAAAAAGTTAATCATAGTTCACTTGTAACCATTTCAACATAAAACATGATAGAAAAAGCTATCTTGACTTTCACATCCACAAGAGAACACTGCTCCTGCCCAGATAATCTACAAAAATCATGTTTTTTTTTTTTAAGCCCGAAGAGAATTCAGGTTGTAAAAAAGCCTAATGAACCAAAATCAAAAAGTGACAACAACCTCCTAGGAGAGCTGCTTTTATCCTGGGCAGCAAATCCAGGGGAAAAGGAAGCTGAAAAGAAAAAGCAGCTGAGCCTTTAATGCAATTTTAAAGGGTTTAGAATCCCCAAGAGCTCAGACACAGGGGCCTGCATGTCCTTTGGCCCTTTTCCACGGACCTTCACAGTACAGTCTGAGGGAGCAGGGAAATAACTGAGAGACCCTGAACTCAGGCATGGAAATCCTGCTGAAGTCAGAGAGGAAGAACTAGGGGAAGTCCCCAACACCCACGTCATGGTGCTGCTGATGAGCAGCATGTACGTCTGGGTGAGGAGCTGCAGAACTGAGAAAAACATCTACTCTCTGTCCCCAGGTACAGATGGGAGTCTGAGGAGACCTGAGAGTGATTCCGGGAGAACTCAGAGTCACCCCAGAGATACACATGGGCCTTACCCTGGGTTAGGTTCTTCTCCCCACTGAGGGAAGGACCAGGAAATGGAGGTAGACAGCCCACCCCAAACACAACTACAAAAGACCTCCTGAAGACTAAGGGCAGAACAGGGATACGGAGAGAAACCCCAGACCTTGCACTGAGTACTAGGAAGGTACCATATACAGTTAGTAGAGGGCAGGAGCGTGGATACCTGTGTTAGGATACAGGGGGGAATTTTTCCCCACCCCCCTGGGTTCTTCTGACAATAGACAAATACATTTATATCAAACAGATGAGGAGGAGAAAATATCAAATTTAATAACAGATACATGGAGAGTTTACATTATAAATTCTGAAATAAATGATGCAAGTCTGGGGTTTATATTCTGTGTGAAGGGATCTAAACTATAGGTGGTTGTGGGTCATTTCACATGACGAGGAGGGAACAACTTCATATGACAAAATCTTCCCTCTGGATGTTTGCCCTGCCTTAAGGTAGGTTCCTCTGATTTTAAAAAGGAAAAAAGAAAAAGGTTGTTTCTGGAAATATCCTAAATTTAGTAAATCTAGGTAATCATTCTTTTTTTTTTATTTTTTTTTATAAATTTTATTGTTATATTCCCCATACAATTGCAGCCCCCCAATTCTGACCCCAATCCCTCCCCTCCCACCCCCGCCCCCCTAAAAGTGTCTCTGGTTCATAGTTTTTTGTTGATTTTGATTTTCACTTTCTTATAGTTATTCATTTTCCTGGTCCCTTATTTAAGTTTTCTAGATTCCTGCTATGAGTGAGACCATCCGGTATTTTTCTTTTTCTTTTTGGCTTATTTCGCTGAGCATGATCCCTTCCAGCGCCATCCATGTTGATGCAAATTGCATGTGTTTCTCTTTTTTGAATGCTGAGTAATATTCCATGGTATATATGTACCACATCTTCTTGATCCAGTCATCTATTTTTGGGCATTTGGGTTGTTTCCAAAGCTTAGCTATTGTAAACAGTGCTGCTATAAACATAGGGGTGCAGGTGTTCTTTGGAATTGATGTTTCTGTGTCCTTTGGGTAAATACCTAGGAGTGGAATTGCTGGATCATATGGAAGCTCTATGTTTAGTAGGTCCAGAAATCTCCATACAGCTTTCCACAGTGGTTGGACCAGTTTGCACTCCCACCAACAGTGCAGAAGAGTTCCTTTTTCTCCACACCCTCGCCAACATTTGTTGTTGCTAGTTTTTTTAATATGTGCCATTCTCACTGGTGTAAGATGGTATCTCATGGTAGTTTTGATTTGCATTTCCCTGATGACAAGTGATGTTGAACATTTTTTCATATGCCTGTTGGCCATTTGCATTTCCTCTTCAGAGAAGTTTCTTTTAAGCTCTTCTGCCCATTTTTTGACTGGATTATTTTCTTTGTTGTTGTTGAGACTCATCAGCTCTTTGCAGATTTTTGCGATCAGTCCTTTATCATTAGTGTTGGGTGCAAAAATGTTCTCCCAGTTGGTGGGGTTTCTCTTTGTTTTTGTTATTGTCTCTTTTGCTATGCAAAAGCTCTTTAATTTGATGTAGTCCCAGCTGTTTATCTTTGCCTTCACTATCACTGCTTTGGGTGATGTGTCTGTAAAGATGTCTTTGATGTGCAAATCATGTATTGTTTTGCCTATATTTCCTTCTATATATTTTATGGTTTCAGGTCTTATGTCTAGTTCTTTAATCCATTTTGAGTTGATTTTTGTGTATGGTGTGAGGTGGTGGTCAAGCTTCATTCTTTTGCATGTAGCGACCCAGTTTTCCCAGCACCATTTATTGAACAAACTTTCTTTGCTCCAATGCATATTCTTTGCTCCTTTGTCAAAGATTAGTTGACCATAAATCTGTGGGTTTATTTCTGGATTTTCTATTCGATTCCATTGGTCTGTATGTCTGTTCTTGTTCCAATACCATGCAGTTTTGATGATTATGGCTTTGTAGTATAGTTTGAAGTCTGGGAGTCTGATGCCTCCATTCCCTTCTTTTTTTTCCAGGAAAGCTTTGGCTATTCGGGGTTTTCTGTGATTCCATATGAATTTCATCAATAATTGTTCTACTTCTTTGAAGAATGACATTGAAATTCTGATTGGAATAGCATTGAATCTGTATATTGCTTTTGGAAGGATGGCCATTTTAATAATGTTTATTCTTCCAATCCATGAGCAGGGGATGTCTCTCCATTTCTTTGTGTCTTCTTCTATTTCTTTTAACAGTGTTTTATAGTTTTCTTTGTATAGGTCCTTTACCTCTTTTGTTAGATTTATTCCCAAATATTTGATTTTTTTTGTTTCAATAACAAAAGGGATGGTCTTTTTGATTTCTTCTTCTTCAGATTTATTGTTTGTGTATAGGAAGGCTACTGACTTTTGCGTGTTGATTTTGTATCCTGCCACTTTACTGAACTGATTGATGAGTTGAATTAGCTTTTCTGTGGAGTTTTTGGGGTTCTCTATGTATAATATCATATCGTCTGCAAATAGTGATAGTTTGACTTCTTCTTTTCCTATTTGGATTCCTTGGATGTCTTTCTCTTGTCTTATTGCCCTGGCTAGGACTTCCAGTATTATATTGAAAAGCAATGGTGAGAGTGGACATCCTTGTCTTGTTCCAGATCTTAATGGAATTGCTTTCAGCTTTTCACCATTGAGAATGATACTGGTTGTTGGCTTGTCATAGATGGCCTTTATGATGTTGAGGTATGTTCCTTGTATCCCAAGAATTTCAAGGGCTTTTATCATGAATGGGTGTTGCACTTTGTCGAAAGCTTTCTCAGCATCTATTGATATTATCATATGGTTTTTATATTTCTTTTTGTTGATGTGTTGGATAACGTTGATTGATTTTCGGATGTTAAACCATCCTTGTGCCCCTGGAATGAATCCAACTTGGTGGTGGTGAATTATCTTATGGATACATTGTTGGATTCTGATAGCTAAAATTTTATTGAGGATTTTTGCATCAGTGTTCATTAGGGAGATTGGCCTGTAGTTTTCCTTTTTTGTGTTGTCCTTGTTCGGTTTTGGTATTAGTGTAATGTTGGCTTCATAGAACGTGTTTGGTATTGTCCCTTCCTTCTCAATTTTTTGGAAGAGTTTGTGAAGGATAGGCACTAATTCGTCTCTGAATGTTTGGTAGAATTCATTTGTAAATCCATCAGGTCCTGGGCTTTTGTTTTTGGGGAGGTTTTTGATTACCATTTCAATTTCGCTAATTGTAATTGGTCTGTTTAGGTGTTCTATTTCTTCTTTATCTAGCTTTGGGTGATTGTAGAGTTGTAGGAATTTGTCCATCTCCTCTAGATTGTTAAACTTGTTTCCATATAACTGTTCATAGTAGTTACTGATTATTCTTTTGATTTCTGCTGTGTCCGTTGTGATTTCTCCTCTTTCATTGATGATCCTGTTTATTTGTGCTTTCTCCCTTTTTTCCTTTGTGAGCCTGGCTAGGGGTTTGTCTATTTTATTGATTTTTTCAAAGAACCAGCTCTTGGTTTCATTGATCTTTTGGATTGTTTTTTTAGTTTCAATTTCATTTATTTCTGCTTTGGTTTTTATTATTTCTTTTCTTCTACTGGTTTTGGGGTTTTTTTGTTGTTCTTTTTCTAGATCTTTGAGCTTCGAGATTAGGTTGTTTCTTTGCGTTCTTTCTTGTTTCTTGATGTGAGCTTCTATTGCTATATATTTTCCTCTTATTACTGCTTTTGCTGCATCCCATACATTTAGGATATTGGTGTCCTCCTTGTCGTTCAATTCAAAAAATTTTTTAATTTCTTCTTTGATCTCCTCATTAGTCCAATGGTCTTCCAGTAGTGTGGTTTTTAATCTCCATGAGGTAGGAAAGTTCCTTGCCTTCTTTTTATGGTTTATTTCTAGTTTGATGCCTTCATGGTCAGAAAAGATGGTTGATATGATTTCAATCTTGGTGTATCTGTTGATGTTTGTCTTGTGCCCCAGTATGTGATCGATCCTGGAGAATGATCCGTGTGCGCTTGAGAAAAATGTGTACTCCGTTTTTTTGGGGTTTAGTGTTCTATAGATGTCTGTTAAGCCCAATTGCTCTAGGTCTTTATTTAGAGCTTTGGTTTCTTTACTTATTTTTTGTCTTGTTGATCTATCCATTGTTGATAGTGGTGTGTTGAAGTCTCCCACTACGTATGTGTTTTCTCTGATGTCTGTTTTCAGAGAGGACAACAGTTGTCTGATATATTTTGGTGCTCCTTCGTTTGGTGAGTATATGTTAATGAGTGTTATTTCTTCTTGAAGTATTGTCCCCTTGATCATAATGTAGTGACCATTGGGGTCTCTTTTTATCTTTTTGAGTTTGAAATCTGTTTTATCTGATATAAGTATAGCTGTTCCTGCTTTCTTTTTTGGTCCATTTGCTTGTAGGATTGTTTTCCATCCTTTAACTTTGAGCCTATTTTTATCTTTTGTAGCTAAATGTGTTTCCTGGAGACAGCAAAAGGTTGGGTTTTGTTTCTTAATCCAGGCTGCAACTCTGTGTCTTTTTATTGAAGAGTTTAGTCCATTTACATTTAGAGTTAATATTGATATGTTAACATCTGTATTTGCCATTGTGTTTGTCTTTCCTTTGATTTTATTTATTTATTCTTTTAATAACTTTTTTTTTTTTTTTGGCCTTCTTTCATTGTTATTCGTCGCTCTGAGGTTCTGGCTTTAGGACTCCTTGTAGTATTTTTTGGAGTGGGGGTTTAGTTGCAATGAAATTCCGGAGTTTCTGTTTGTCTGGGAAGGTCCATATTCTTTCTTCAAAGAGGAAGGAGAGCTTTGCGGGATAGAGTATTCTTGGTTGGCATCTGTTTTCTTGGAGTCTGTTGACTATGTCCCTCCACTCTCTCCTTGCCCGTAGTGTTTCTTCGGAGAAGTCTGATGTCAGCCTGATTGGTTTTCCTTTGAATGTTATCTGTTTCTTCCCTCTTGCCAGCTTCATTATTTTTTCCTTGTCCTGGATTCTTGGGAGCTTTACTATTATGTGTCTTGCTGTATTTTTCCTTTCGTCGTGGAAGTTTGGTGTTCTTCTTGCTTCTTGTATATCAATTTTCAGCTCCTTCTTCACATTTGGGAAGTTCTCTTCAATTATCTCTTTGAATATTTTCTCTGTTCCTACATCTCTCTCCTCTCCTTCTGGTATTCCTATAACTCTTATATTTCCTTTCCTCATGGAGTCAGATAGTTCCCGAAGTCTTTCTTCGTTCTTTTTCCTTCGTACTTCTCTTTCCTTTTCTGTTTTGGTTCTTTTTATTTCTGTGTCTTCAAGATTACTTATTCGTTCTTCCATTTCATCTATTCTGCTTTCATTGCTTTTCCCAGAATTCTTTAGTTCTTCCATTAATTCTTTGATCTCCTGCATTTCTTTTACTTCCCTCTTTAGGGACTCAATTTCTTTCTTCTGACCATTGTTTTCCCTCTCTAGGGACTCAATTGCATTCTTCTGATCGTTGATTATTTTTCCCTTATCATTGTTTTCCTTTATGACTTCTGTCAGTTTTTTAATCACGGCAATTTTAAATTCTCTTTCTGGAAGGCTCAGAAATTCTTCCAAGTTATTGTCGTTGCAATCTGGGGGCTGGCTTTCTTTTTGTGGTGTGCTTTTTCTCTGGAGAGTTGCTAGGTTGCGTGTGGTTCTTCTCCTCCCTACTGTCTGTTTTCTAATTTGCCGTATGCGTTGGGACACTGTGTTGTTGGGACTTGCCGGCATCTTGGGTGGGCTTCTCTGTTCCCCTCTGGTTCTTCCAGGAGTCATCTGTCAGTTTCAAGCAGCCTTTACTGGAGAAAGGTCCCTGTTCTAAAATGCCGATGTGGGGACACACTCCCCTGTGCGCCTGGTCGGCCCCGGCGGTGGGTTCCTGCTCCCCTCTGGGCTTGGACTGCAGGCCAGAGGGGGTCTGGCATGGGCGAACTTCCCCCGCTCACCTCTGGCTCCTGAGGAAGCCTTCTGCAGGTAGTCTTTACTGAAGAAATGTCCCTGTTCTAAAATGGTGATGTGGGACACACTCCCTGCGCTTCTGGTCTCAGGCACACTCTTCTGCGCGCCTGGTCTGCCCCGGCTGTGGGTGCTCGCTCTCCCTGTGGGCTCAGACTACTTGTTCAGAAGGGGCCCGGTGTGGGCTAACTCCCCAGCTGGCCACTAGCTCCTTCAGTAGCCTGTGCTGGGGTCAAGTCGCTAGGTGGCACCAGAGATCTCTCCTAGAGCCCTTGGGGAGCTGATTTTCCACCCCGTGGGACAGGGAGCAGAGCGGGGATGGTAGGGTACACCTCAACGGCTTTGGGGTGCTGTGTCTGCCTTGTGCCCCACCGTCGTGGGGAACCCACGCCCCTAATTTCGTGCCCTGGGTCTCAGTTCCAAAGCCCTCAGTTCCAGGACGCGGGCTGTAGCCCAGATCAGTGGCGCGGGAATGGCGCCTTTTGAATCCCGCTCCCCTGCCTGGGCGCCTTGTTCCTGCTCACTCAGGGAGGGCCTCCGCCCGGGTCTCAGTTCCAAAGCCCTCAGTTCCAGGACGCGGGCTGTAGCCCAGATCAGTGGCGCTGGAATGGCGCCTTTTGAATCCCGCTCCCCTGCCTGGGCGCCTTGTTCCTGCTCACTCAGGGAGGGCCTCCGCCCGGGTCTCAGTTCCAAAGCCCTCAGTTCCAGGACGCGGGCTGTAGCCCAGATCAGTGGCGCGGGAATGGCGCCTTTTGAATCCCGCTCCCCTGCCTGGGCACCTTGTTCCTGCTCACTCAGGGAGGGCCTCCGCCGTCTCCCCGCAAGCCTAGGTCGCAGGCAAGGGGACCTGGGCAGCTGCAATCCGAGCACCGCTTTCGCACAAGCTTACCGGGCGGCCGGGGCTGTGTGCTGGTGCTGGTCTCCTCCTGGTGGGCGGGGCTCTCTTTAATGGCGCGTGGAGCTCACCTCCGCGGTGGATCCTGCAGGGTTCGCCTCAGCTTGTTCACGGGGTGTGGTGGCTGAAATAGTTCCTTTCCACTCACAGTCCCGCTTGCTGCATCCGTTTTTCTTGTTGGGCGTTTTGGTTTGTTGTTTCCCTCGTCTCTGCCGGTGGGAGAGTGCCGCCTCTGTGGGCGGGGGAGGGGAGCAGGGTTCTGCGCTTCCCTCCCTTCTCGTCCTCTTTTATGGCAACTTTCTTCTTCGGGCAGTTTGCTGGAGTCGTCCGTTTATCTTCCGTGTCCCAGTTCTCACTGGGACCTGCTGCTTTTCCTCCCTATTAACTTTTTTTAATGGGAGATCTTACTCGCAGCGTCTCCTCGCCGCCATGTTGCTCCGCCCCCCTCTGATGTAAAATTTTTATATGCATTTTATATGCCAACTTGATAACTGGAAATAGAGCTCAGAACACAGGATTGAGTAAAAGTAGAGATGGGAGGCTAAATGACCTGGAAGCAGTGTGACATTAAGCGCTGTCTCTGAGCTTCTCAAGTGGTGTGTGCTGATGGTTTAACAAGATGGAGAGGTACTGGTTCCCTCAGGCCCCTGCACAATTAAGGAACTCAGAAGTGGTAGAAACACATGTTCTTTCCAGGACTCCTTGAAGGGTGACCCAAGCATAATGAGGTCTAAAGGGGGCCCATTGTTCTCTCAGATGACTTTCAGAATAGTTCCATCTACATCGGCAGCCAGCTGCAAAGCATGCCACTCCCCATCATGGACAAGGAGACCCTGCACCCACAAGTTTGTATTCCAAATGCCCAAAGAGCGGGACTCACAGCCCAAGGGGCAAGTTGTCGGGGTGAAGGTGGTCAGGACACCTTTCAGGTATGGGCCCACACAATATAACTCCAAATCTCTTTCACATATATTGGAAAAATGTTGCTTTGGCCAATGTGCTCTTACTGGCAATCTAGCTAGCTTCTCAGATAACCATATTCAAGTTCTATAAATTAGAGTTTCATTGTTACTTTCAAATATTTGATAGGTAAAATATAGTTGTTGAACTCTGATTGCATTATTGCAAGCTAAAATTTAACGTATCATTTGTCAATAAAGGAAAAGGAAAAACTACTAAAGTCTTTAAATATAAATTTACTCTTGCAAGTGTTTGAACAGGCTGTGAAAAAAATGGTTTCAAGGTGTTATCACCTATGTGCAAAACTGTTTTTAATGGTGATAATGAGAATTTCAAGGGAATGCATTAAAAAGTCAATGAGGGTTCACTTGTAACCATTTCAACATAAAACATGATAGAAAAAGCTATCTTGACTTTCACATCCACAAGAGAACATTGCTCCTACCTTAAGAAGAGCACCCCAGATAATCTACAAAAATCAAGTTTTTTTAAGCCTGAAGAGAATTCAGGTTGTAAAAAAGCCTAATGAACCAGATCCAAAAGGTGACAACAACCTCCTAGGAGAGCTGCTTTTACCCTGGGCAGCAAATCCAGTGGAAAAGGAAGCTGAAAAGAAAAAGCAGCTGAGCCTTTAATGCAATTTTAAAGGGTTTAGAATCCCCAAGAGCTCAGACACAGGGGCCTGCACCTGTCCTTTGGCCCTTTTCCACGGACCTTCACAGGACAGTCTGAGGGGGCAGGGGGATAACTGAGAGACCGTGAACTCAGGCATGGAAATCCTGCTGAAGTCAGAGAGGAAGAACTAGGGGAAGTCCTGAACACCCACATCATGGTGCTGCTGATGAGCAGCATGTACCTCTGGGTGAGGAGCTGCAGAACTGAGAAAAACATCTACTCTCTGTCCCCAGGTACAGATGGGAGTCTAGGGAGAACTGAGAGTGATTCCGGGAGAACTCAGTCACCCCAGAGACACACATGGGCCTTACCCTGGGTTAGGTTCTTCTCCCCACTGAGGGAAGGACCAGGAAATGGAGGTAGACAGCCCACCCCAAACACAACTACAAAAGACCTCCTGAAGACTAAGGGCAGAACAGGGATACGGAGAGAAACCCCAGATCTTGCACTGAGTACTAGGAAGGGACCATGTATAGTTGGTAGAGGGCAGGAGCGTGGATACCTGTGTTAGGATACATGGAGGAATTTTTCCCCACCCCCCTGGGTTCTTCTGACACTAGACAAATACATTTATATCAGACAGATAAGTAGGAGAAAATATCAAATTTAATAACAAATATATGGAGAATTTACATTATAAATTCTAAAATAAATGATGCAAATCTAGGGTTTATATTCTGTGTGAAGGGATCTAAAGTATAAGGTGGTTGGTGGTCATTTCACATGACGAGGAAGAAACAACATCATATAAAAAAATCTTCCCTCTAGATGTTTGCCCTGCCTTTAAGTAGGTTCCTCTGATTTAAAAAAAAAAAAAAAAAAGGTTGTTTCTGGAAATATCCTTAATTTAGTAAATCTAGGTAATCATTCTTGAAGAAGTAGTAACAGTTTCAATCGAGATCTCAATTGATCCTAGTTCTACATATCAAGATAACATATACTGGGGCGGGGGGGAATCTAGATATCTTGGAAAAAGTCTATTTGAACCCTTTTCAGGAGACTACTACCACAGAGGAATAAATCAAAAGCAAACAGATCCTGTTAAAAATGAAGGTATGAAAGAAGTGATTGGCCTCCCTGGTGGCACAGGGGTTAAGATGTAACCTATGAAGCTACCCACAGCCACTGCAGCATGAGTTTGATCCCCAGCCAGGGAGCAACCTACAAGGCACAGCAAACCTCTCCTGACTCACCTGCTGTTCTCCTCAGCAATGTATTTCAGTCAGTCTGCCTGTTCTGTGCCCGGCTCTATCTCTGGTGAATCCTCACAGCCCCCCCACAAATCTGGCCTGTACCCCAGTTCTTGTATGCATAAATAAATAAATCTTTAAAAAAAAAAAAAAGAAAGAAAGGAGTGATTAAATACTCCCAGGTGTTCATATCCTAGTTTCTGCTAAAGGGAAGTGGAGGATAGGCCTCTGGAAGTGTTTTAGAAGAGGCTTGATGGAGATGTGTCAATTTGGCATGTGGATTATTTCAAACTAAGGTTAATAAAGACCCTGCAGGTTCTCATAGGGGAAACTTTTACCACTCCCTTAACTAGCTTGAAAAATGAAAATTGAGACTATTATTCAGAATGAGGCTTTTTACCAGAAAGAACCCTTCGATGGTAGAAACCTACGTACAAGGCAGGGCTAACGTCTAATTCAAAAATCTGGTCTTTGTCATATGAGTCACCCAGTCCTCATAATGTGAGTTCCCTTCCTCTCTCCTTGAAGTCCCTGGCCTCTATCTTATTCCTTAGCTAAGGATGTATACCCTCATTTGCCCCCACTGACCCTGGAATTCACATCCACTTAAATTCTCCATAGGAATGTAACTCAATTTTGTTTTTTCCCTACGGATATATCTGACATTAATTTGTTGTTCAGCCAGTCTAAAAGAACCCAAAGGGGTAGGGAGAAACTTCCTCTCTTCCCCTACAGAAAGTTGTGATTCCTCTACCACGTAACATGAAACCTATAGTGAACTGAATAACTAAAGCCACAAAACCTTACAGGCCTAGCTCCACTACTGACTAGATTGTCTCAAATTGTCTCACTAATGGTGAGCCAGATAACAAACGTCTGCCCTTTCTCTAGAGATGATTGCTGTTTTCTTCAGAATCTACTATTCCTGTATAATTGATGTCTGAATTTAATCTTAATCAAAATCAAATTATAAAACACATAGAAAAAGTAAGAAAACTAATATTTCCTCAAAGAGAAAACAGTAAATGAAACCTTACCTACAGAATAAAATTGTTGTTGGAATTATAAGGCAGACACTTTAAAATAATGTTTATAAACATTTAAGATGAAAGAAATAGAATAAGTGAACATGTTTGGGCAATTTCAGAGTCAAATGCAAATGCTATAAATGAAATCTATATTACAGACAAATAATACTGTCAATGAGTTTATTATGTTGTCTACAGCAGAGGAAGGAATCAGTGTCACTGAAAACAGACAATGTGATTTTAAAACATATTTGTGTTCAAGATAAACATGCTAATAAATACATAACTTGATTTCCAATAGAAATACTTTAATGGTCCAGAACATATGAAAGCCATTGACCCAAGATTCAATAGACTCAGAAGAATAAATACAAAGAAATACCAAAATTATACATCACTGTCTAACTGCTTAAAATCAAACATGAAAAGAAAAACTTAAAAGCCACAAGAGAAAACAAAACACATTACAGAAAAGAGAAAAACAATAGAAATTATATCTCCTCATTGGAATCAATAGAGACCAGAAGACACGGCCATGACAACTTTAAAGTGTTAAACAGAAAAACCTATTAGTCTAGAATTCTAGAACTAGTTAAATTATCTTTCAAAAATAAAGATATTTCCCAAAGGAAAAGGTGAAAGAAATTGTCTTAAATAGACTTCTATAAGGAATACTAAAATGTATTAATTTAAGAAATACTAAAGGAATACTAAATTGTTTAGTTCAAAAAGAAAAATACCAAGTAGAGACCCAGTTATTCAGGAAGGTGTGAAGAACACTGGAAAAAGAAAAGACATATCAGTAGATATAAGTGACAAACTCACACACACACAAATAAATACATTTTAAAAACTATTAAGCTTATAAAGTAAAAATAGTAACAATGTAATGTTAGGTTGTACCATATTTAGAAATAAAAAAATGTGTGGCAAGACAGAGCAC